>NC_034174.2:70235195-70322695 GCF_002021735.2 Oncorhynchus kisutch | reverse complement strand
ACACCAGTACTGTTATGTTAGTTTCCAGTCTACACCAGTACTGTTATGTTAGTGTCCAGTCCACACCAGTACTGTTATGTTAGTTTCCAGTCTACACCAGTACTGTTATGTTAGTGTCCAGTCTACACCAGTACTGTTATGTTAGTGTCCAGTCTACACCAGTACTGTTATGTTAGTGTCCAGTCTACACCAGTTCTGTTATGTTAGTGTCCAGTCCACACCAGTACTGTTATGTTAGTGTCCAGTCTACACCAGTTCTGTTATGTTATTGTCCAGTCTACACCAGTTCTGTTATGTTAGTGTCCAGTCCACACCAGTACTGTTATGTTAGTGTCCAGTCTACACCAGTACTGTTATGTTAGTGTCCAGTCTACACCAGTACTGTTATGTTAGTGTCCAGTCTACACCAGTACTGTTATGTTAGTGTCCAGTCTACACCAGTACTGTTATGTTAGTGTCCATTCCACACCAGTACTGTTATGTCTCTCTCTCTCTCTCTCTCATAATTTCAATATCCCCCGCCCCCTCCCAGACATCATCGTACTGATAGCCTCCGTAGCGGTGGTGTCGGCAGGAAGCCAGGGTAACATCATCGCCACGTCCGCCCTGCGTAGCCTCCGCTTCCTGCAGATCCTGCGTATGGTGCGCATGGACCGGCGCGGCGGCACCTGGAAACTGCTGGGATCAGTGGTGTACGCACACAGCAAGGTGGGGCTGTCTGACGAATATATGCAGTCACAGATATGCAGTCACAGATTAGCAGTCACAGATACGCAGTCACAGATACGCAGTCACAGACACGCAGTCACAGATACGCAGTCACAGATACGCAGTCACAGATACGCAGTCACAGATACGCAGTCACAGATACACAGTCACAGATACACAGACACACACACTTCTCTCTCCTCTCCTCTCTTCTCTCCTTCCTCCTCCCTTCTCTCCTCTCTCCTTTCTTCTCCTTCCTCTCTCCTCTCCTGTCTTCTCTCCTCTCTCATTTCTTCTCCCTCCTCTCTCCTTCCTCTCTTCTCCCTTCTCTCTCCTCTCCTCTCTCCTTTCTCCTCCCTCCTCTCCCCTCTTCTCTCTTCTCCTCTCTCATCTTTTCCTCTCTCCTCTTTATCTCTCTCTCTTCCCTCTTCTTTCTTCCTCTCTCCTATTCTCCCTCTCTCCTTTCTCTTCTCCGCTCTCTCACTTTCTTCTCCCTCCTTCTCTCTCCTCTCCTGTCTCCCTCTCTCTCATTTCTTTCCTTCACCTCTACTTCTCTCCTCTTCTTCTCTCTCCTCTCTTCTCTATTCCTCTCGCACTCCTCTCCTTCTTGTTTCTTCCCCTCCTCTCTTCTTCTATTCTCTCCCCCTCTTCTCATCTTCTCCTTTCATCTTCCTTCCTCTCTCCTCCTCTTCTCATCCCTCTCTCGTTTCTTCGATCTTCTCCCTCTTCTCTCTCTCCTGTCTCTTTCTTCTCTCTCCTCTCTTCTTCTCTCTTTTCTTCTCTCTCCTCTCTTCTCTTCTCTCTCCTCTTCTCTATTCTCTTCTCTATTCTCTTCTTTCTCCTTTCTTCTCCCTCCTCTCTCCTCTCTTCCTTCTCTGGAGATGTCTTCTCTGACGTTATGGCATCAGCAAATGGGAATCGTAAAAATAAAATAAAAATCTTTCCCTGTAGGAGCTGGTGACGGCCTGGTACATTGGCTTCCTGGTCCTCATCTTCTCCTCCTTTCTGGTCTACCTTGTGGAGAACAAGTTCAACAGCGAGTTTGCCACCTATGCTGATGCCTTATGGTGGGGAACGGTGAGTAAAGTTACAGATACTCCTCTGTCTGCCCTCGTAATGGGAGAGTCCACAGTGGATGGTGGATGATGTTGGAACAGTCCATGTTTGCCAGTTAAGGGGTCCTTTATCCTACGACTGTTTTCCAAACACTTAACATTGCTTTTTGATGTTCTATTAATTTAATGTTCCGTATTTCTACTCAGCTGCACGGCCTGTACCTGACTTGGTTTCTGGGCAACAAGGAAATAAAGCTCTCATTCAAATAGTATTTACCTCTGAAAATTCATCCTTTTCTCTAATACGACACGTTTTCAGTATGATTATTTTCACGTTAAAGGAGGCAAAGGAGAAGAGGCAAAAAGTCCTTTCATTCTTTGCCAGGCACTTTTCTTTTTATGTCCCTCCTGTTTTGTTGCAAATAAGCTTTGACTAAAAACCTTCTTCTTCTTAATATACATTAGTCCCAGCACCATTAGCCACCATTTACATACTGCCTCCAAAAGTCAATGACACAAAATGGCCACGGCCTTCTTTGTCATGCACGGCAGCCCAGCACGGCAGAATGGGTAGGAAACCCAGATAGAAGAGAGTCACTAAATCAATAGGGAATTATCTCCTGTGCTTTTCAGCCAATTAGATAGCAGTAGGAGAGAGAGAGATGAGAAAGGAAAGAGAGGGAAAGAGAGATGGGGAGAGAGATGGAAAAAGAGAGTGAGAGTGAGAGACAGAGAGAGAGAGAGAGTGAGAGTGAGAGACAGAGAGAGAGAGAGAGACAGAGAGAGACAGAGACAGAGACAGAGACAGAGACAGAGAGAGAGAGAGAGGAGGCAGATGAAACTAAAGCTATATAATAAGCCAATGAAGTGATATAAACATCAAAAGTCAGAGATGCATTATCATCACACATACAATACTTATTCTTGTGAATAGACCCTAGTAAATAGTGTAAATTGCAGCCATTTTGTTAGGATTTCAATGCCCTCACAGATGTACGTCGATGATATTAATTTTGGTGGCTTCGCTCCATATAGTATAATTTAGGACCTAATAGTTTAATAATTTAGGACCTTTCTCAAGATATAATTGTGTTTGTGTGTGTTCTCAGATCACCTTGACAACCATTGGTTATGGGGACAAGACCCCGAAGACATGGACCGGTCGTATGCTCTCAGCTGGGTTTGCTCTACTGGGCATCTCTTTCTTTGCCCTGCCAGCGGTGAGTACATACACACACTCATACGCGCACATATGCACGCACACACACATACACACACACACAAATTGGCAGACACATGCATACACACACACACACGCACACTACTTACGTGATTATATTCTTTCAGTTACTCTACTAGACCACCTCCCCTATCTGACTTCATGGTCACATGTTGTTCACAGTCACTAATGAGGCATTGACCCAAAATGGCCGACAAAAGAGCCGTTTGACATGTTCTCACCTGATTCCCTTGTCCTCCTGTGTCTTCCCAGGGTATACTGGGCTCAGGCTTTGCCCTGAAGGTCCAGGAGCAGCACAGACAGAAGCACTTTGAGAAGAGGAGGAACCCAGCCGCTTGTCTCATCCAGGTAAAGGCAAAGTGTTGTAGCTATGTCCCAAATAGCACCCTATTCCCTATATAGTGCACTTCTTTTCACCCAAGCCCTATGGGTCCTGGTCAAAAAAAATAGTGTGCTATGAAGGAGATAGGGTGCCATTTGGGACAGAGCCTCATTTTCTCTGACTCACACTTACTACAATACTGCTAGTGGTACTATAGTCACTTTAATGGTATTGCCCTTGGGCTATGAATACATCATTAGAGATTTGTGCCAGAGATAGATAGTCATTGTCTCTCGTTGATTGAATCAATAGTTTACCTTACTGTTGCGAATGTGAAGTATGGTGACTTTGAAACGAAAAGTAATGTTGTTGTTATCCAGTCTCTATTTTTTCCCCCTCACATTCCCTCCACACATACCCAGGAACCAGCATGTAGGGTGACCTCCTCTAACCCCGGGTTCTCCATTGCTTCCGAGTTATAGGTTCTGTCCATTCTCCCCAATTCCTAACACTCTACCCACAAGAGTGTCAGGCAAGCTTAAGCTGTTAGCTATCCTTCCCTCTTCCCTGCATCCCTCGTCTTCCTCTTTTCCTTCCTGTTTGTGACCTCACCTTGTGGTTTCCTTTGTGTATCCCTCCATCCCTCGTCTTCCTCTTTTCCTTCCTGTTTGTGACCTCACCTTGTTGTTTCCTTTGTGTATCCCTCCATCCCTCGCTTCCTCTCCTGCCTTCCTCCTCCTCTACCTTCTCTGCTTTCTCCTCTTACCTTGCTCTTTCTTCTCCTCTTCTCCTCCTTACCCTCCTCCCCCACTATCTTCTTCTTCCTCCTCTACCTCCTTTCCCCTCCTCCTCCCCTCTCCTCCTCTCCGTCCTCCCACCCCACCAGGCTGCGTGGCGCTACTACTCCACCGACTACTCTACCAGGCCGTATCTAGGGGCCACGTGGCGTTACCACGTGAGCCTCCTGCCCTCCCAGCCCCACAGGCATGTACTGTACCCCCATCGTGCCTGGCCTCCGAACTCGGCCCAGCGACAGAACGTGTCACTCACGCGTGACCTTTGACCTGTGATTGCTTTGTTGTGTTTTTTTGAATCACTAATCAGAGTTTTTTTCCCCCCATTTGTTTTATTCCTCTGTTTGTTCTTTCTTTTTATTCTTTTGGGGATTTTCTTTTGTCTCATTTTCTCTCTTTTGTCTCTTTTTTCTTTTCCCCCACCTGTGTTTCTGTGTGTTTTGCATGCAGTGTGTTTGGCGTAGTTATGCGGCTGATGAGAACTCGGTTTCCATTGCTACCTGGAAGCCTCATTTGAAGGCGTTGCATACCTGCAGCCCTACAAAGTAGGTACAACATTGGTAGCTGGTGTCTGAGTTTGGTGTCTGTGCCCCTGTTAAGCAGTCTTTTCCCTTCTCTTTTTCCAATGATGTATTTCTGTTAACTTTTCTTTCCTAGCCTGGTCCCAGATCTGTTTGGCACATTTGTGACAATGGCCATAGGTGTTGGCAAGACAGCACAAACTGATCTGGGACCAGGCTACTTATTTTTCTACTAGTCTCCTCTACCTCTCTACCTCAAGTACTATTTCACTTATGTACTTCCTTCTTTTCTGTGAATGAATACATTTATATTTTTATCATTTGTCTTCTGTTATAATAAGTCAATAGTTAACAGCCATCAAAATACCAATATTGTCCAGGTTCCTTTTCATCCAAACTGTAGTGAACTCAAGAAATATGACTAAAAACCAATCATGTAGACTATACCCCAGTACACCTCTATCCTGCTAACACAACAGCCATTCACATCTCCCAATATATGCTCAAACCATCAGTCTAACCATTTAAGGCATCGTTCTCAATGACACCCCATTCCCTATGTAGTGCGCTACTTTTGATCAGGCCCTAGTCAAAAGTAGTGCGCTACATAGGGAATAGGGTGCCATTTGGAACTTTGGCCTAACACAGTTAGCTAAGATTCACTGAAGACTTGAGATTGTCTGCACTCCACTTTCAACTGAGGCAGTGAATTTAGCTGTCGTCCTCCACGGCCCATCCATTTCTGACGGTAATCAGCGTCTAAATGATCCAATCGGGCTTTAATGAATGTGTGGCCACATCTCCGTCTCTCGCCTCATTGGACTGCCACTGTGCTGGAATAGCCTTGTGTGACTGGGAGATCTGGAGTGCCTGTATTGGTATTATCTGCCAATAGCGTTTCAAGACTGGTAAATATGCAGATGGAATGTTGTGGAACCTGGAGATATTGGAGAATCCCATCTGCTACATGCTTTACTGACAGCTAGACAACATACACACTCACACACACACACATACTGATGACACACACCTGTCTACACACTGCTAGTGAGTTTGCCTGGATAGTTATACTGCATTGAAATGCATGTGTGTGTGTGTGTGTCTTGAGTCTTGTTTCTGTTTATTCTGGTGACTTGCTTGTGATTTGCTCATGTGCTCAACACAACGCTGCCTCAAATACTCAGCATCTCCTTTGAATACGACCCCTGGAGGTCAACTCGCTACTCGTTGGCTCAGTAGATGATGTTCGCGATGAAGACTTTGCTAAATATTTCCTCACTTTCTCCCCTCTCCCCTCTCTCACTTCTCAACCTGAAGGAAGGACCAGGGTGAATCGTCCACAAGGTTCGTACCTCTTACTTGTTCTGTGTATCTATTTGACGCACAGATCCACACGCACCACTACCACTGGTGTACGTCGTAACCCTGTGTGTTGGGGGTCACGTCTTACCTACTGCCTGTATGGAGTACACTGATGGCAAGTCGCTCTGGATAAGATCGTCTGCTCTGCCAAATGACCAAAATGGAAATGTCAATACTTTCAGTCACTATTCAGAACTGTGTGGGTGTGTCTCAAATGTCTCTAGGACATTGGTCAAAAGTTGTGCACTATCAAGTAAGGTCATCTACAAGTCTATGCTAGGTAAAGCTCCGCCTTATCTCAGCTCACTGGTCACGATGGCAACACCCATCCGTAGCACGCGCTCCAGCAGGTGTATCTCACTGATCATCCCTAAAGCCAACACCTCATTTGGCCGCCTTTCGTTCCAGTACTCTGCTGCCTGTGACTGGAACGAATTGCAAAAATCGCTGAAGTTGGAGACTTTTATCTCCCTCACCAACTTCAAACATCAGCTATCTGAGCAGCTAACCGATCGCTGCAGCTGTACATAGTCTATTGGTAAATAGCCCACCCTTTTCACCTACCTCATCCCCGTACTGTTTCTATTTATTTACTTTTCTGCTCTTCTGCACACCAATATCTCTACCTGTACATGACCATCTGATCTTTTATCACTCCAGTGTTAATCTGCAAAATTGTAATTATTTGCCTACCTCCTCATGCCTTTTGCACACATTGTATATAGACCCCCCCTTCGTTTTCTACTGTGTTATTGACTTGTTAATTGTTTACTCCATGTGTAACTCTTTGTTGTATGCTCACACTGCTATGCTTTATCTTGGCCAGGTCGCAGTTGCAAATGAGAACTTGTTCTCAACTAGCCTACCTGGTTAAATAAAGGTGAAATGAAAAAAAAAAGGAGGGTGTCATTTGGGATTTACTGTGTATTGCTGCTGAAAGTGCCAATATGCAGTCGGTGACCTATTGTAGAGAAAGATAGCTGGTTAAGAGGTGTTGGCCCTAGCTCTTAATTTAATGGATCTATTTATAGAAACAGCCAGCAGTTCATTACTTAGTCATTATTTACCTCTCCTTTGGGCCTCTCCCCCCTCTTTCTTCAGTGTTTATCTTTCTTTCTCTCCTTTTATTATTCCTTCTTCCCTCTCGCTCTCCATCTCTTTATTCCTCCCATTCTCTCTCCCATTCTCTCTCTCTCTCTCTCTCTCTCTCTCTCTCTCTCTCTTTCTTCCTTTTGCCTCATCCCTTTCTCTCACTACATCTCTCCGTACCTTAGGTGTTCTTCAGGAAGGAAATGATTGCAGTGGTTTCTCTCTCTCTCTCTCTCTTTCTTCCTCTGCCTCATCCCATTCTCTCACTACATCTCTCCGTACCTTAGGTGTTCTTCAGGAAGGAAATGATTGCAGTGGTTTCTCTCTCTCTCTCTCTCTTTCTTCCTCTGCCTCATCCCATTCTCTCACTACATCTCTCCGTACCTTAGGTGTTCTTCAGGAAGGAAATGATTGCAGTGGTTCCTCTCTCTCTCGCTCTCTCTAAAATTAGAACTAATTGTGTTTATTGCAGTCGTGTGTTGTGTGTGTATTTCAGTATAACAAGATTTGAGTGACACAGACACTAAATTACAGAGGAAAGATTGAGGAGGGAGAGGAAACACTATTTTTCTCTGTCTTTCTCTCTCTATTTCAGTTTTTTCTCTCTCTCTATTTCTCTCTCTCCATCTCTGTCTTTTTCTCTCTCCCCTTTCTCTCACTCTCTATTTCTCTCTCTCTATCTCACTCTGTCTTTCTCTCTGTCTTTATCTATCTCTCTCACTGTCTCTCTCTTTCTCTGTCTCTCTCTCTCTCTCTGTGGGAGCTAGGAGTGATGTAATATGTTGTTTTAGCTGTCGTTACACAACAGTAGGGAAAGCAGAATGCGTGTCTTTAAAGTGAAAAACAGAATTAAAAACCTGAGGGCCACTAAAACATTTGTCTGTGAAGAGACTGTACTTATTTTTGAGCTGAGATTTCCAAACTGAGTGTGAAGTGTCAACAGAATATCGGAAAAAATAAAACATTCAGTGTTGCCTAGTGTTGAGAGGGTGAGGACAGAATCCCTCCCACGCAAACCCAAACACTTGAAAAGCATGTCGGTAGAACAGGAGAGACAGAGGGAGGGAGAGAGCGAGAATGAGAGAGAACAAAGCTCCAGCATCCTCCACCTATTGAATTCAATTCACCACCCCTCTCTCTCTCTCATGGTCAAGGGCTCCACCTCAAACCTGCAGGAGAAAAATAAATAAATAACAATCCATTTCTGAGTGTCATTGAACCAGGTGCCGATGGCCCTGAAAGTCTACTGGTGCCCGACAGGTTGCCTGTTCTAAAAGTCTACCATCCTCCACACATATGACTCAGCATCTCTCTCTCTCTCTCTCTCTCTCTCTCTCTCTCTCTCTCTCTCTCTCTCAGCTGAATTAGTATGGTTAAATGAGAGACATGGACAGGAGTGGGACTGAATTATCAAATGATAGGCCTTTTAAAAATGCTGTCATACCTAGGCTCTTCATTTTCTCTCTCCACTGAGCTCAATTACCTTTGAAACACGCTCTTTCTAAATGTCAGCAAGTGGTTGAAAAAGTATAGTGGTTCTACAAGGTCTCTGGTCATGCTTTAGTTTAGTGTGATTGAAGCCTAGAGATCATGTTGCGCTTATAAAGCCTTCATATACATGACATAAAGGACTATGTCATCTGTCATGAGTTATATTTACATCCATAAACTATTACCGTACAAAGACATTAACACACTTAGTTTGAGGTGGCGATTGTATAGATTACATTTCATAAACATTCATATTCAGACATAAAGGCATATAACATCGTTACATACTGTAAGTATACAGAGACATTCATAGAAGCTACATTCATAACCGAAACAAAGACGTTCACATACAAGTACCAGTCAAAACATTCGGACACACCTACTCATGCAAGGGTTTTTCTTTATTTTCTACATTTGTAGAATAATAGTGAAGACATTCAAACTATGAAACCACACATGTGGAGATCATCCGTTCACCTACTCTGCATCTCACAAAGACATGGTGGTTGGAATCAAAAATCTCAAATTTGGACTCATCAGAGCAAAGGACAGATTTCCACCTGTCTAATGTGTTTCTTGGCCCAAGCAAGACTCTTCTTCTTGTTGGTGTCCTTTAGTAGTGGTGATTCGACCATGAAGGCCTGATTCATGCAGTCTCATCTGAACAGTTGATGTTGAGATGTGTCTGTTACTTGAACTTTGTGAAGCATTTATTTGGGCTGCAATTTCTGAGGCTCTAATGAACTTATACTCGGCAGCAGAGGAAACTCCTTTCCTGTGGCAGTCAGGAAAGAGAGCTAGTTTCATCATAGCGCTTGATGGTTTTTGTGACTGCACTTGAAGAAACTTTCAAAGTTCTTAAAAAGTTCCGTATTGACTGACCTTCATGTCTTAAAGTAATGATGGACTGTCATTTATCTTTGCTTATTTGTGCTCTTCTTGCCATAATATGGACTTGGTCTTTTACCAAATAGGTCTATCTTCTGTATACCACCCTTACCTTGTCACAACACAACTGATTGGCTAAAATGCATTAAGAGAGACAGAAATTCCACAAATAAACTTTTAACAAGGCACACCTGTTAATTGGAATAGATTCCAGGTGACTACCTCATGAAGCTGGTTGAGAGAATGCCAAGAATGTGCAAAGCTGTCATCAATTCACAGAGTCGGTACTTTGAAGGATCTCAAATGTTAAATATATTATACACTTTTTTGGTTACTACATGATTCCATATGTGTTATTTCATAGTTTTGTAAATAGTAAAAATAAAGAAAAACCCTTGAATGAGTAGGTGTCCAAACTTTTGACTGGTACTGTATATGATAAACACATATATTTGCTTACCGTATCTCTTTCCTCTGGTTTGTAGTAAGGTTCTCAGTAGTAAGCAGAAGCTACTGAGGAGGTGTACCCTACGGAAACATACTAGGTACACAGCATCCCCCCTGCCCGCTTGGACTCATGACTATTTTGGGAATGACAACAAATTTTCAAAATGGCTGCATATAGGTTCTGGGAGTTCTCTGACGATCTGGGTTACCTTTGCAACAATGTTGAGCTTCTTTTGGACAGTGCCTGAAAATGCTGCCTGTTGTCTTATGATTTTAACCACTTCTCTTACTGTACACTAACTCTTAATACTCTTACAGTTGAAGTCGGAAGTTTACATACACTTAGATTGGAGTCATTAAAACCTGTTTTTCAACCACTCCACAAATTTCTTGTTAGCAAACTATAGTTTTGGGAAGTTGGTCAGGACATCTACTTTGTGCATGACACAAGTAATTTTTCTAACAATTGTTTACAGACAGATTATTTAACTTATAATTCACTGTATCACAATTCCAGTGGGTAAGAAGTTTACATTCGCTAAGTTGACTGTGCCTTTAAACAGCTTGGAACATTCCAGAAAATGTTGTCATGGCTTTAGAAGCTTCTCATAGGTCAATTGGAGGTGTACCTGTGGATGTATTTCAAGGTCTACCTTCAAACTCAGTGCCTCTTTGCTTGACATCATGGGAAAATCAAAAGAAATCAGCCAAGACCTCAGAAAAAAAATTGGTTCATCCTTGGGAGCAATTTCCAAATACCTGAAGGTACCACGTTCATCTGTACAAACAATAGTATGCAAATCAATCCCAGAACAACAGCAAAGGACCTTGTGAAGATGCTGGGGGAAACAGGTACAAAAGTATCTATATCCACAGTAAAACGAGTCCTACATCAACTTAACCTGAAAGGCCGCTCAGCAAGGAAGAAGCCACTGGTCCAAAACCCCCATAAAAAAGCCAGATTACGGTTTGCAACTGCACATAGGGACAAAGATTGTACTTTTGACTGAAAAAGCATACGCGAGCAATGAGGCCTACAAACCTGACTCAGTTATATCAGCTCTGTCAGGAGGAATGGGCCAAAATTCACGCAACTTATTGGGGGAAGCTTGTGGAAAGCTGCCTGAAACTTTTGACCCAAGTTAAACAATTTGAAGGCATTGCTACCAAATACTAATTGAGTGTATGTAAACTTGTGACCCACTGGGAATGTGATGAAAGAAATAAAAGCTTAAATAAATCATTCTCTCTACTATCTCTATTATTCTGACATTTCACATTCTTAAAATAAAGTGGTGATCCTAACTGACCTAAGACAGGGAATTGTTACTAGGATTAAATGTCAGGAATTGTGAAAAACTGAGTTTAAATGTATTTGGCTAAGGTGTATGTAAACTTCCGACTTCAACTGTATTTCTGACTGTACAAGAGCTTTTTGGTAAGGTCTTAAAAACAGATCCACTGAACAGATATGTTGTCTAACTGGTTCATTGTGATATTTCACCAACTTCAAACATTCTGGAAGTTTTATCAACTACTCTTGCCTCTTACCTCACTTCCTGTCATTCCCACCATTCACACTCACATCACCAAAACATGAAAGACACAGTGACTTCATCAATAGTCACGATAACATTTACAATGACTACCAAAACATTCATGGTTAGATTGGATATAGCTTCCTACCCCTTGCCCCGCTGCCTGTCCTCTGCACGGCCCCTCCACTGCCCCTGCATGTTGTCACTTGGAAACCCTGTACACAGCATTGTCTATCCTCTGACCTCAGCACTCCACCCTGCACCTCACCATTTCAGCAGTCCCTCCTTGGATATTAGACCCCATTAATAGTTAATCACAAAGTTTCATGAAATCATCACTTCCCCCCCCTATTCCCTTGGTGTTCTTGATTATCAATTATACAAGACCCCCCCTGCACAAACCCCTCTTCTATGGTAGCTCCTCTAATGGTGACTCTGCCAGTCCGAGAGACAGGGATTGGCCAGCTGAGGTCACATGTCTAGGAGTGAGCTGAGTACTAAAGAATCATAATTACATACTAACAGTAGGGTACCTGCTGAAGCATTTTGCCTGCTGTGCGCGTGCATTTTGGATAATAGGCTGCAATGCATGCTGGTCTATGAATAGGCCCATCAATCTAACCTAATTTACATGCCTTGCTCTCCAGTGAAGCAACCAATAATTGGGTAAACGAATGAACAAACTCATGAAATGGTGAAAGACTCCTGTAAAAAGTCTCCAATCAATTGCATTTTGTTTGAATTGTTCCCGACCCCGAACCTGTGCTTGATCTTGATACAGTACGTGTGTATATCTTTGTACGACTCTCACCATTTCTTTCTCTCTCTCTCTCTATCCATCCCTCCACACCATCATCCCCCTTTCTCCCTCCATCGATCCATCCCCATGACAGCCAGAAGTTGAGTTTCAAAGACCGTGTCCGGATGGCGAGCCCCAGGGGGCAGAGTATTAAGAGCCGGCAGACGTCGGTGAGCGACCGGCGGTCCCCGGGGACTGAGGCTGGGGGTACGGAGGGCACCAGCCCTGCCAAGGTCCAGAAGAGCTGGAGCTTCAATGACCGCACCCGCTTCAGACCCTCCCTCCGCCTCAAGATCCAATCACGCTCCACTGCCGATGGTGAGAGGAACTAATTAATTGTCATGATTGGTCAATTGTTGGATTTGGGCGTTTAGTGTAAGAGATGGGTTGATTGGTACAATGTCATTTTCTTTGCCTTTATACCAAAATTGTAATCTTGCCCTGATGCTTTCTACACATCCTCAGAATGATATCTCATGATATCTTTAGATACACCTAGCTTATCCTTAGATCACTGGTGAGCTACATCAACTTAAAACCACACTATTAATGTCATGCTAGCTTTAGCTCCCTCCCTTTCTCTGGCTGGGTGCTGTGTGCTAGCCTTTGAAGGATTACTCCTAGACCCCCGTCTTATGGGCAGACCAGACCAGAGCTGGAACAGACCATAGAGCCAGCCAGAGAGCCAGCTAGGCCCAGCGGGAGGAATGTTAATGCCTGTTTGCGGTGCGCTGGTTTGGGTTAGTGGAAATGGCCGGCCTGGCTTGGTTATGGCTGGAGCTCTGGACCGTACTCTGGATGCGGAGGGGGAAGGGAACAGGTATGCTGTAGTTTAGCAGCCTCAAGGGGCTAGCAGAGGCTGTAGTGCTGCTCTATCCAGCCTAGCCAGCTGGCTGAGGAAGGCAGGGTACCAGCCACAGTGACAAGGTAGCTAGGTCAAATGGAACACCAGCTAAATTCTAGAATGAAGTAGGTCTATACCAATAGTGGACTACAATAACACTATTACCATAATAACACCATTACCATAATAACACTATTACCATAATAACACCATTACCATAATAACACTATTACCATAATAACACTATTACCATATAACACCATTACCACAATAACACTATTACCATAATACCACCATTACCATAATAACACTACTACCATAATAACACTATTGCCATAGTAACACCATTACCATAATAACACCATTACCATAATAACACTATTACCATAATAACACTATTGCCATAATAGCACTACTACCATAATAACACTATTGCCATAATAACACTACTACCAAAATAACACCATTACCATAATAACACTACTACCACAATGGCACTATTGCCATAGTAACACCATTACCATAATAACACCATTACCATAATAACACTTACCATAATAACACTATTGCCATAATAACACTACTACCATAATAACACTACTACCATAATAACACTACTACCAAAATAATGCCATTACCATAATAACACTACTACCATAATGGCAATATTGCCATAGTAACACCATTACCATAATAACACCATTACCATAATAACACTACTACCATAATAACTGTCACGCCTTGGTCTTAGTATTTTGTGTTTTCTTTCATTATTTGGTCAGGCCAGGGTGTGACATGGGTTATTGTGGTGTGTTTTTGTCTTAGGGGTTTTGTGGGGTGTCTACGTAGTCTATGGCTGCCTGAGGCAGTTCTCAATCAGAGTCAGGTGATTATCGTTGTCTCTGATTGGGAACCATATTTAGGCAGCCATATTCTGTGAGTGTTTTCGTGGGTGATTGTTCCTGTCTTTGTGTTTGCACCAGATAGGGCTGTTACGGTTTTCATTATTTAATTTCGTTAGTTTTGTAGTTTCTGTATGTATAGGTTTTCCTTCATTAAAATATATCATGAATCATCATCACGCTGCATTTTGGTCCGATCCTTGTTCTACCTCTTCGTCAGAGGAGGAGATAGAAGAGAGCCGTTACAATAACACTACTACCATAATAACACTACTACCATAATAACACTACTACCATAATAACACTACTACCATAATAACACTACTACCATAATGGCACTATTGCCATAGTAACACCATTACCATAATAACACCATTACCATAATAACACTATTACCATAATAACACTATTGCCATAATAACACTACTCCCATAATAACGCTACTACCATAATAACACTACTCCCATAATAACACTACTACCATAATAACACTAATGCCATAATAACACTACTACCATAATAACACTACTACCAAAATAACACCATTACCATAATGGCAATATTGCCATAGTAACACAATTACCATAATAACACTATTACCAAAATAACACCATTACCATAATAACACTACTACCATAATGGCACTATTGCCATAGTAACACCATTACCATAATAACACCATTACCATAATAACACTATTACCATAATAACACTATTGTCATAATAACACTGTTACCATAATAACACTATCATAATAACCCTATTACCATAATAACACTATTACCACAGTAGCACTATTGCCATAGTAACACCATTACCATAATAACACTGTCATAATAACGCTATTGCCATAATAACACTACTACCATAATAACTCCATTACCATAATAACTGTTACCACAATGACACTATTACCGTAATAACACTATTACCATAATAACACTATTGCCATAATAACCATATTACCATAATAACTGTTACCATAATAACACTATTGCCATAATAACACTATTGCCGTAATAACACTATTACCATAATAACGCTATTACCTGCACATTATGTTGAGGATGGATAGAAATGGAATGGGGGATTTATCCAGATGAATCTGGTGTATGAGACGTTTTGGATAAAGTGAGGACTACTGACTATACTGTATATGACACTTACCTTACACAACCGTACAATAATCATGTTGTATATGGAAAATGGACTGTTGCATATATGGTATGCAAGATGGATTAAATGGTTTTGCCAAGAACCAGCTACAGTACTTTCTGAATTAATGAGAGCAGAGATTGATGCTGGCTGACACACACACACACACACACACACACACACACACACACACACACACACACACACACACCAATCCTCCAAAGGCCTGTGGTGGCTTGCCTTGTAACATTACAAATAGCATTAACCTGGGGTCATAGAAAACCTTTTATTGGTCAGGGGAAAATTTGTTTGATCTGCACTCTACCACTTCTAACCCCTGGCCCGCTTTGGTGTGCTTTATGTCGTAACTCAGGCCACTCATAAACAGCAGGTCTTTGTGATAAATATTTCCCATTAGCAATATACCTACTGAGGCCAGGCAGCTCTCAGCCTCACGCCCTTCTGCTATAATGTAGACTCTCTTTTGTGAAAACAAGAGTTTTTCAATTTCTCTCTCTCTCTCTCTCTCTCTCTCTCTCTCTCTCTCTCTCTCTCTCTCTCTCTCTCTCTCTCTCTCTCCCTCTCTCTCTCTCTCTAGTAGCAGTGCGTGGGTAAAATCCCTGTGGAAGCCAAGCCAGTGAAAACATATTAGAACCAATGTTGGGATAATTGCGTTGTTTGCTTCACAGCCCATTCGTTCATACGTTGCCGTGATATACAATAAGGCAGAGACAGCAATAGACAACAGTCACATAGTGGTGAAATAAATTCAGCTACACATACATATGTTTCATCACAAAACTGGAGAGCAACGTCGGTCCGGTGAAGTCCACAAAGCAAATATTCCATGTAATAAACAGTTATGTGACCTGCAAGCAGTGGTGTAAAGTAATTAAGTAAAATTGCTAAGTACTAATTAAGTAGTTTTTTGGGGGAGTATGTGTACTTTACTTTACTATTTATATTTTTGACAACTTTTAGTTTTACTTCACTACATTCCTAAAGAAAGTATAGTATGTTTTACTTCATACATTTTCCCGGACAACCCAAAGTACTCTTTACATTTTGAATGCTTAGCAGGACAGGAAAATTGAGAGATTCACGCACTTATCAAGAGAACACCTGGTCATCCCTACTGCCTCTGGTCTGGCGGACTCACTAAACACAAATGCATCTTTTGTAAATAATGTCTGAGTGTTGGAGTGTGCCCCTGGCTATCCATACATTTGAAAACAAGAAAATGGTGCCGTCTGCTTTGCTTAATATAAGGAATTTGAAATTATTTAACCTTCTACTTTTTATACTTAAATATATTTAATCAATTACATTTTCTTTTGATACTTAAGTATATTTAAAACCAAGTAGTATTTTACTGGGTGACTTTCACTTTCTATTAAGGTATCTTTACTTTTACTCAAGTATGACAATTGGGTACTTTTTCCACCACTGTCTGCAACAAGTTAAAGCGAGTTAATGGTTTGACAGTTTACTAAACAACTTGTCACGCCCTGACCATAGAGAGCCCTAGGTTCTCTATGGTGTTTAGGTCAGAGCGTGACTGGGGGGTTATCTAGTTTATAGATTTCTAGGTTGGTGGTTTGTGTGGTTCCCAATTAGAGGCAGCTGGTAATCGTTGCCTCTAATTGGGGATCATATTTAGGTAGGCTTTTTCCCCCACCTGCATTTGTGGGATATTGTTTGTTTTAGTGTGTTTGGGCAATACGTCGTCATGGTCTTTAAGTTTTTTAATTTAGTTTTGTTAGTTTCACTTATATAAATATGTGGGCCTATACTCACGCTGCGCTTTGGTCCACTCATGTCCAAGATCGTGACAGAATATCCCACCAACAAAGGACCAAGCAGCGTGAAAATGAGGTAAGGAAGTTTTGGACTTGGGAGGACATGAGAGGACACGAGACCCTTCCTTGGCGGGAGTCGCCAAGGAGCATGGAAGGACAGCGACGACACCGGGGACCACGGCCACAGAAACCCCAAGATAAAACATTTTTTGGGGGGGGCACTTGGAGCTGGCGGTCGTGCAGCGGAGAGTGCCAGAGCCTGTTTGGGAGTCGGAGGAGGAATTTGATGAAGGATTCCGGAGAGAGGTGGTAGCGATGAGATTGCTGCCATACAGAGGTGTGCTGAAGAGAGTGACACCAGTCCGGTGCCATCTGCACCGGTTTCACGCATCTGGCCACCAGTGCGCCTTCCCAGTCCGGTACGTCCTGTGTCAGCTTCCCGCACTCGGCCTGAAGTGCGTGTCACCAGTCCGGTGCCACCTGTGCCGGATCCACGCATCAGGACTCCAGTGTATCTTCTTAGTCCGGTACGTCCTGTGCCCGCTCCCTGCACTCTCCCTGATGTGCCTGTCACTTGTCCGGTACCACCTGTGCCGGCTCCACCCACTAGGCCTCCAGTGCGCCTCCCCAGTCTGGTACTTCCTGTGCCTGCTCCTTGCAGTTGCCCTGAAGTGCGTGTAACCAGTCCCGTGCCACCTGTACCGGCTCCACATACTAGGCCTCCCTCCAGTGCGCATTCACAGTCCAGAGCTTCCGGCGATGGTTCCCAGTCCGGAACCTCCCACGATGGTCCACGGTCCGGAACCTCCGGCGATGGTCCACGGTCCGGAAACCTCCAGCGACGGTCCACGGTCCGGAACCTCCAGCGACGGTCCACGGTCCGGAACCTCCAGCGACGGTCCACGGTCCGGAACCTCCAGCGACGGTCCACGGTCCGGAACCTCCAGCGACGGTCAACGGTCCGGAACCTCTAGCGACGGTCAACGGTCCGGAACCTCTAGCGACGGTCCACGGTCCGGAACCTCCAGCGAAGGTCAACGGTCCGGAACCTCCAGCGAAGGTCAACGGTCCGGAACCTCCAGCGATGGTCAACGGTCCGGAACCTCCAGCGACGGTCAACGGTCTGGAACCTCTAGCGACGGTCCATAGTCCGGAACCTCCAACGACGGCCAACGGTCCGTTTGTGGGATATTGTTTGTGTTAGTGTGTTTGGGAACTACGTCGTCACGGTCTATTGTATGTTTTGTTATTTTGTTTTGCTTTGTTAGTCTCACTTATATGTGGAACTATACCTACGCTGCGCCTTGGTCCGCTCATTTCCAAGATCGTGACACAACTACTGTTTTAGAAGTCAACACAAAGACAACAGGAGCAATGCCTCTGGTATTTCAGCACCATTTCAACTTAAACATTTAATCAACAAGGCTATATACAGTATGCTTTTCTGAATACACTGAAAACAAACTTAAAGACACCAAAAACAAATGGTACTGGTGTGTGTGTGTGCGTTCTTGCGTGTGTAAAAAAAGAAAAAAAGAAGTTTGGACTCATCCTACCTGTAGACTAGTTGAATGCCAATGCCATCCTGCTCTCTTTCAATTTGGCAAAATGGTCTATTGCTCTGTCATACTGTATGCTTTTAGTTTTTGTTGTCATAGGCTACCTAGCTAAAATGCTTGCTAGCCTAACTTCCTCGCATGGGCAACAATGAAACAGCTAAGTTAGCTAGCTACTTAACGTCAGCCTAAAATTTGCCCAGTGTTATCCGGGTTAGGGTTTGGCTGGGGTAGGCCGTCATTGTAAATAAGAATTTGTTCTTAACTGACTTGCCTAGTTAAATAAAAGTTTTTTTAAAATACTGCAGCAACATGTCATACTCTTTTGCTCCACACAACATCAGATAGATGAGCTACAGTGCCTTGCAAAAGTATTCACCCCCTTAGCGTTTTAATTTTGTTGCATTACAACCTGTAATTTAAATTGATTTTTATTTGGATTTCATGTAATGGACATACACAAAATAGTCCAAATTGGTGAAGTGAAAAAATGGAAAAAAAAATGGAAAAAAAGGAAAAACGGAAAAGTGGTGTGTGCATTTGTCTTCACCCCCTTTGCCATGAAGCCCCTAAATAAGATCTGGTGCAACCAATTACCTTCAGAAGTCACATAATTAGTTAAATAAAGTCCACCTGTGTGCAATCTAAGTGTCACATGATCTGTCACATGATCTCAGTATATATACACCTGTTCTGAAAGGCCCCAGAGTCTGCAACACCCCTAAGCAAGGGGCACCACCAAGCAAGCTGCACCATGAAGACCAAGGAGCTCTCCAAACAGGTCAGGGACAAAGTTGTGGAGAAGTACAGATCAGGGTTGGGTTATAAAAAATATCTGAAACTTTGAACATCCCACAGAGCACCATTAAATCCATTATTAAAAAATGGAAAGAATATGGCACCACAACAAACCTGCCAAGAGGGGCCGCCCACCAAAACTCACGGACCTGGCAAGGAGGGCATTAATCAGAGAGGCAACAAAGAGACCAAAGATAACCCTGAAGGAGCTGCAAAGCTCCACAGCGGAGATTGGAGTATCTGTCCATAGGAACCCTTTAAGCCGTACACTCCACAGAGCTGGGCTTTACGGAAGAGTGTCCAGAAAAAAAGCCATTGCTTAAAGAAAAAAATAAGCAAACACATTTGGTGTTCACCAAAAGGCATGTGGGAGAATCCCCAATCATACAGTATGGAAGAAGGTACTCTGGTCAGATTAGACTAAAATTGAGCTTTTTGGCCATCAAGGAAAACACTATGTCTGGCACAAACCCAACATCTCTCATCACCACGAAAATGCTGGTGGCAGCATCATGCTGTGGGGATGTTTTTCATCGGCAGGGACAGGGAAACTGGTCAGAATTGAAGGACTGATGGATGGCTCTAAATACAGGGAAATTCTTGAGGGAAACCTGTTTCAGTCTTCCAGAGATTTTAGACTGTGACGGAGGTTCACCTTCCAGCAGGACAATGACCCTAAGCATACTGCAACACTCGAGTGGTTTAATGGGAAACATTTAAATGTCTTGGAATGGCCTAGTCAAAGCCCAGACCTCAATCCAATTGAGAATCTGTGGTATGACTTAAAGATTGCTGTACACCATCGGAACCCATCCAACTTGAAGGAGCTGGAGCAGTTTTGCTTGAAGAATGGGCAAATATCAGTGGCTAGATTTATAGAGACATACCCCAAGAGACTTGCAGCTGTAATTGCTGAAAAAGTTGGCTCTAGAAAGTATTGACTTTGGGGTGGGTGAATAGTTATGCACGCTCAGGTTGTCTTATTTCTTGTTTGTTTCGCAATAAAAAAAATATTTTGCATCTTCAAAGTGGTAAGCATGTTGTGTAAATCAAGTGATACAAACCAAATATCACATTTTTATTCCAGGTTGTAAGGCAAAAAAATTGGAAAAATGCCAAGGGGGGAATACTTTCGCAAGCCACTGTACACATACTGAGACAGAAGGGCGCTGTTTCCCTCGCTCTGATGATTCCTCCGGTGAGATTCAGCCACTTGCGAATTGATGGAAAATTATTAAAACACAGAGAGAGATTAAATATGTTTGTTTTTTGTCAAATATTTGGGGAAGCCTGGCTTCCCTTGGCATCAATGAATGCGCGTCACTGTCTCTCTCTCCTCCCCTTCCTCCCTCTCTCCTCCCCTTCCTCCCTCTCTCCTTCCTTCCCTCCATCTCTCCTCCCCTTCTTCCCTCTCTCTTTCCTCCCCTTCCTCACTCTCTCCTTCCTTCCCTCCATCTATCCTCCCCTTCTTCCCTCTCTCTTTCCTCCCCTTCCTCACTCTCTCCTTCCTTCCCTCCATCTATCCTCCCCTTCTTCCCTCTCTCTTTCCTCCCCTTCCTCACTCTCTCCTTCCTTCCCTCCATCTATCCTCCCCTTCCTCACTCTCTCCTTCCTTCCCTCCATCTATCCTCCCCTTCTTCCCTCTCTCCTTCCTTCCCTCCATCTATCCTCCCCTTCTTCCCTCTCTCCTCCCCTTCCTCCCTCCCTCCATCTCTCCTCCCCTTCCTCCCTCTCTCTTTCCTTCCTTTCCTCCATCTCTCCTCCCCTTCCTCCCTCTCTCCTTCCTTCCCGCCATCTCTCCTCCCCTTCTTCCCTCTCTCTTTCCTCCCCTTACTCCCTCTCTCCTTCCTTCCCTCCCTTTCTCCTCCCCTTCCTCCCTCTCTCCTTCCTTCCCTCCATCTCTTCTGTCATAAAAAAATGAAGGTATGTTAAAACTCAAACTCTCTTTCCCTCTGTCTCTCTCTCTAGCTGACTCTAACATGACCACTGAGGATGGGTTCGGTGATGACAAGGGCTGTCACTGTGAGATCTCTGTGGAGGACCTGCTGCCTTCTGTCAAGTCTGTCATCCGAGCCGTCAGGTGAGACGCACGCTCACTCACTCACTCACACACACACTGCCCTCACTCAAGTATGTCATCAGAGCCTTGGCGTGACATTTTTCTTCTTATTGTAACCTCCTAACTCTTCCCCTAATCCATTCCGTGAGAGGCAGCTTCAAAATCTCCCTTACCTCCTGCCATGGGTTTATCCAGTGGATACATTACTACATAACTTTTCCATCAGTCTTACCCCTTTGATCCTCACATTGGGCAGTAAGGGCCTCTCATATTCAACCTCTTCCGTTGTATGTGGCCCCTAGGCTCCACAGGTGTATGTACTAAGCTCCCCTCTACACTCTCTCAAAGGGCTAGATTTACATGCTACACAGCTAAAGTAAACAAGTAAAGACTGATTTTACCTCAGATTGTTCACTGTACAACTTCACAAGAATATTTTCTTTAGAAATATGAAAAGATTTTCCAGATGATTTATGTTGAGAAAGAAGAGCTGTTTCTGCTGTTGCTATTGGATAGTTTTAGATCTCAGTACCTTGGCGTGTGTTACTCTAGGTCAATGTCGTTCTTTGTTTGAGGACTCCCTCTTGTGGTAGATTTAAGAACTGCATTGAGATACCTTCCTGTGCTGGGTCTCATTCATTAGGACACACCGTAGCGAAACGTTTTGCAGCGGGAAACAAAAAGGAGCATTTCTAATTAGACACGTTCATGTAGTCCCTCCCTGTTTCAGTCAATGTTCTTTCATCTGGTATTTAATGAACATGCCCCTGGTCTGGTCCATCCAGGATAATGAAGTTCCACGTGGCCAAGAAGAAGTTTAAGGAGACGTTGCGTCCGTACGATGTGAAGGACGTCATAGAGCAGTACTCCGCCGGACACCTGGACATGCTGTGTCGCATCAAGAGTCTGCAGACACGGTGAGAACAATAATGCACTGTCACACATGGTCAAAGTGCTCACGTAGTCACACTCTCTAGACCTTCCAATAAAATGCATGAAAAGCTTAGCTAGCAGCTGTTTGCCCATGTGTATTCACTGCTTAGCCACTAATGTGAGCAGTATATGTCTTTGTCTTCATATGAGTGTGCATATGTTCGAGTCTGTGTGCATACATTCATATTTGTGTGTGTGTGTGTGTGTCCTCACTTTCCCCCACAGGCTGGACATGATAGTGGGGCCCCAGCCCCTGAGCAGCCGAGCCAAGACCTTTTCCTCTCCCTCCCTGCCCATGTATTACAGCCAGGGCAGAAAGAACTCCACGCAGGGGTCAGAGTTAACCCCCTCACGCCCCTCACACACACCCCTCACGCACTCCTCTCCTCACACCCTCTTGACTTTCTCCACATCCCCTGCATGTGGACTAGCTGATTGTTTGCTAGAAGAAACACTGCATGGTTTTCAAATCGCAAATATCTTCCTTACCTGTCTAGGTTGACAGTATATCTTACCTGTCTAAGTTGACAGTATATCTTACCTGTCTAGGTTGACAGTAAATCTTACCTGCATAGGTTGACAGTATATCTTACCTGTCTAAGTTGACAGTATATCTTACCTGTCTAGGTTGACAGTATATCTTACCTGTCTAAGTTGACAGTATATCTTACCTGTCTAGGTTGACAGTATATCTTACCTGTCTAAGTTGACAGTATATCCTACCTGTCTGGGTTGACAGTATATCCTACCTGCCTAGGTTGACAGTATATCTTACCTGTCTAAGTTGACAGTATATCTTACCTGTCTAGGTTGACAGTATATCTTACCTGTCTAAGTTGACAGTATATCTTACCTGTCTAGGTTGACAGTATATCTTACCTGTCTAAGTTGACAGTATATCCTACCTGTCTGGGTTGACAGTATATCCTACCTGCCTAGGTTGACAGTATATCTTACCTGTCTAAGTTGACAGTATATCCTACCTGTCTAAGTTGACAGTATATCCTACCTGCCTAGGTTGACAGTATATCTTACCTATCTAAGTTGACAGTATATCTTACCTGTCTAAGTTGACAGTATATCCTACCTGTCTGGGTTGTCAGTATATCTTACCTGCCTAGGTTGACAGTATATCTTGCCTGTCTAGGTTGACAGTATATCTTGCCTGTCTAGGTTGACAGTATATCTTGCACGGGGGATCCATTTGGGACTGTTGATGGGTTTAGTTTCTAGATTCCTCCTGGTGATGTTTCTTCTGTTCTGCATTCCTGTCAACTGAGTTTTCTCTTAAAATTATGGCCCGATTCATCCGCAGAGCTGATGTTTTGACGGTGTTGGAGGTGGAATTGCATTAGAGTTGTCAAATCCACATGTTGCTCCCGGTATTATGGCTATAACGGACATTGCCATTGGCTGCATGGAGTCTCATTAAGTTCAAATTCTGGAATGTGAGATGTAATCTACACCTCGATTAGGCTGTTAGAAATCCTCATTATTTAGTTACATTATTTTTCAATTTGAATGTAATTATTTCTATATTGCCTACACTTTCTCATTCTGAACTTCTAACGCGAGTGGAGAGGTGTGGCTTCTTGACAATGATCACAAGAGCAGCTGCTCACCGATTTTCAGCTCCAATGCCGTTCCACCGCCGACACCGCCAAAACGTCAGCTATGCGGGTGTCGGCTGAAGCCGGTTAGCACTTGATCTGATTAAATCTAGGCCCTAAACTTTCACTGAATTTGAAAGGCCATATTTACCAAATTAGTGAGTAGTTAGCCACCATGTGGTGGAAACATAAAATTACATTTGTCTGGTCGAGAGCTTCTTGAGTCATGGAAAATATTGATTATCTCAAATAAACATCTCAACTAAAAGTCCAAATGTGTAGTAAAATGATACATAAATACAAATAAAAACGATGCTTGTAATTTAAGGTCATCCATTTTGTCTTTCAAATCCAGTAGTAGATAATACATTCTTCTCTTCTTCTGGCCTTGAAAAAAGGTGTGTTGATATCCCACTGGGCACAGACGTCAATTCAACATCTATTCCACGTTGGTTCCACCTCATTTCGGTGAAATGACATGGAAACAACGTTGATTCAACCAGTGTGTGTGTCCAGTGGGATGCTGTTGATATTGATACACTTGCAACATATCTCCAGTGACACAGTAAACCAAGCCAAATATATCCTTGTGAACAGTATGGCCTCTACAGTAAGTGTTGTATTCTCATAGAGGACCAATTCCGACTCTTAACTCTCTTTCCTTCCTTCTTCCTTCTCGGGCGGGCTGCCTACTGAACATCCTCTGGTCCTGCACCATTTCTCTCTGTACCCTCTCTTTAACACTATGTCTCCTGTGCCCTCCAGAGTGGACCAGATCCTGGGTAAAGGCCAGGTTCCTCTGGATAAGAAGATCCGGGACAAGCTGCTGTCTGATGGAGACCTGCTGGAGGACATGAGTATGCTGGGACGTGTCTGCAAAGTGGAACGGCAGGTCAGTGGGTTTCCGTGAACTTAAACCACTGGTTCATTAAATATGGTGAATTATGTGTGGTTAACCTTTGACATTCGTAGGCATTGGCCTATATGGATAGGGATAAATTGAAATGTTTCTTACAGAAGAAGTAGGAAAAGCACATGCATAACCATGGTAGCAATTGAAAGGGAACAGTTTGAAGATAATTGGGAAATAAATGAGTAGACCAACGGTGAGCACACAAGTTCACCTGACACGAGACTGGATCCAACCGATACACTGTCGACATTCAGTAACATACAAATATTCCTCAAAAATGTGGGTTAGGTGCAACATAGGACAACAAAATGACAAGGGTTTGAGCGAGAGGACTAACTGGGGTCTCAGAAGTGGCCACACCCCTCTCCAAAGTGTACACAGTTCCTAAGTCATTTCAATACACTTTTATGACTCAAAGAAGAGTCTTCAACCATAAGGTACTTTTTGAGCTCTCCTAGCTGTGCCGTTGAGGAACTAGAGCATGCAGACTTGTAGCTGTTTCGTTTGGAACACAACGCTGCATCTCCGCCATCACACAATTACTGTTGCTGTTTACGCACTCCAAAAATGGTCCATAATGAATCGCAGTCTGGGTCAGGTGGGCCTGATTTGAAAGCTTGTTCTATTGCCAACATGACTAGCTAAGTTAATATATACGATCTTACAGTGTTAGGCTTTCACCAGCTCATTCAGAGAAACGGATTGTCATTTTGGTGCGCATAGAAAGTCATGAGTGCATTCAGGTGCGTGTGCATTCAGGTGCGTGTGCATTCAGGTGCGTGTGCATTCAGGTGTGTGTGCCACGGCGAATTATCTTCAGAGTAAACAAACATACCCTGAGTTGTTCTGAACAAAATGAGCCTATGACCCAATGTCCTCTTGTAACTGTACATCAAACATAGTGATCATAAACGCTGACACTGTATATGCCATGAGTTTTATGATATGGAGATGTGAAGTGCACATTTGGACTCACAGGTGTTTGGTTTGGTTGTGTGACATCAGTGGTATTTATTATAATAATCCTCAACGTCTCATCTTTCATAGTACATAGAGTCCTCTTAACTTAAAGTATTTCCCTCACTAAGAGAACAACAAAAATGGCAAACGTTGCCCAAGTACCGGGAGAGATGGGGGGCAACTTCTTGTCACGCGCTGTGCTCAAATTCAGAATGGATGTCAGTCCAAACCCATACAGCTCTGTGAAGCATTAGTGCCCAAATCTGCCATTTTTAACCCGTATATGGGTACAGGTACGAGTGTAAAGGGCTACCAACTACTGTTATTCAACATCTTATGGTTGAATGTGGTTAAATGTTGTTTGTATGAACAATTATGTGAAAGTACTCTTTCTTTTGTGTAGCTAATATTAACCATCATTTCCTTCCTTCCTTCAATCCATCCCTCTCTAGGTCCAGTCTATTGAGTCGAAGCTAGACTCCCTGTTGGACATCTACCGGCATGTGTTACGTAAAGGCTCCTCCTCTGCCCTCACCCTCTCCTCCTTGCCTCTGTTTGAGCTGGAGCAGACCTCAGACTACCAGAGCTCTATCCTCTTCAAGGACCACTCTACCTGCTCTACCCAGGTCAGCAGCACTGGAGGTGGGCCAGGGATAGAGGGCCAAGGGGGGTGCGTGACCCGCTCCTCCACCAACGCCTCAAACCTGTCCCGGGGACTTCACCTTATCCTGGCGCCGTCCACCGAGCTCAGCCTGAACCTCAACACTGGCACCACCTCGCCTTCTACCAGTGGGCCCCCGCCCTCCTCGTTCAGTCCGCCGCCCCTTCCTCAACACCACCATCATCATCATCATCATACCCTGCCGGAAAGTGGGGAACCAGTCCATAGAGGAAGTTCTTCTCACTCACCTCCTATTCTTACTCCTAATTGTGTATCTGGAGGTGGGGGGTTTCCTACTCTGGCCAGGCCCCCACCACCTCCTCCCCAGCCCAGCCGGACGGTGGGTCACTCCAGGCCGGAGAGGGAGAGGGAGATGGTGATGGAGGTGGGTGACTTCTGTGGAAGCCCGGAGGAGAGGGAGGATGGTGATGTGTTAGGCCCAGAACAAGGCCTCCGAATCGGGAGGCTGGGGCAGCCAAGAGGTGGGTCCAGTGGGAACAGCAATGCCAAAGCAGAGGGCTCCTGGAGGAGACGCACGAGCCTGGAGATGGAGCCCCTGGTACCCCTCTCTTCTGCTCTGGGAGGAGGAGGCCGCTGTTCCTCTGGCTCCAACCCCAGCCAGGTGGACCGAAGCCTGGGCAAGTCCATGTCCATCCAAAACCTGGGGCAGGGGGGGTCAACCACCTCCAGGGCCCTGGATAGCCACCACCATCCTAGCCTCAGCCTCTCCTCCCCCAGCCCCTGCAGCAGCAATTCCCCCACAGGCTCCCACAGTAGTCAGGACCCTGGGGGAGGCGGCGGCGGGGATGGCTGGGGGGAGGAGGACCTCTTTATCAGCGACAGGGACGTGGATGCCCTCCCTCTCCCCCCCGAGGCTCAAGGTGGAGCTTTTGGCTTTGACTTCCTGTCCCAGGGGACAGCCGACGCAACCTCTTACTCATCAGAGCTACTGAGGACAGACCCGGGGCTTGGGGCGGGGTTAAGTGCTCTGGCAGGGTTCAATAGGAGCCTGGCGAGCGCGAGCGGGAACATGTCATCTCCCCCCTCAGTCGGGAGCACCGAGTCCCTGAGCATGCCGCACGTACGGCTAAAATAAGACACACCCCCGTGTCGTATGGACCAATCAAAAAACTTCACCTTACAGAGAAGCTCGTTATTCTATTTTGGGAGGGGGGAGGGGGAACAGGGAGGGACTATAATGGTTATGTCTGTTTATTTTTTATGTTGATTCATTTGATAAAAAGCATAGTATTTTTCATACATGTCGACGATACATGAACATATCATTGCATGAATTATTCTTTTTTTAAAGTACGCTTGAAGAAATCGAAACAAAGAAAATAAAGAAGGTATAATAAAGAGAGAGAGAGAGGTGCATAAAAAAGAGACTGAGTAAGAGGTTGTGTGTATATATATATAAATATATATATATAAAGAAACAAGCTAAACTTGATCCTGAAAGACAATGGATTGATCTGTGATCTCGAAACTGCATGAGCACTGCATGTTTTCAGTCCAAATGTCATGGTATTACAACTTACCCATAAGCCTTACATTCATTAACACAGGAAGTTGTTGATGCCTATAGGCCTGAGGGCAAAACCCTTCTAGAAAACCTTTCCTTCATTTTAATACACATAATCATGTACAGTAAAAATTCAAGTGTGGGGCATCCTAACTTACAAGACGGGGCAAGTTAAATGCTTACAAGTTAAATGGGGCAAGTTAAATGCTTACATGAACCCAATATCATCCAAAGCTTCTGAGGCAGCCATCTTGAAATGAATGTTGCCTCAACACGACCAAGTTTTTCACCCACATCAGTTCCCTATAATAATTTCTCATTTGAGAGACTATTGTGGACGTACAATGGCACAAATCACCCCTCATTGCAATGACAGACTTGCCATGTCCAGGTCAATACCAGTTTGAGGTAAATTCAATTCTGCCAACCGGTCACACACACTAACACACACACCAACACACACACTAACACACACACACACACACACACACACACACACACACACACACACACACACACACACACACACACACACACACACACACACACACACACACACACACACACACACACACACACACACACACACACACACACACACACACACACACACACACACACACACACACACACACACACACACACACACACACACACACACACGTAGTTTACATACGGTATAACTGTTGTACACAAGCTGCTACACTTAGTCCCGGGAAAGGAATAACTTCTAAAACAGGAGACGAATAGCTTCTAAGACCATAGAAATAGAAATACTAGAATATGGTCCATCCAGCATGACACCTTTGAATGGGGATGTCCGTTCTAGTAGTTATATTTCTATGCCTAAAACACAGTTCATTTGCGCACCCCAAGGTGTTTTCTAACCCGACGACCAAGGTATCCACATTATGAATGTGATTTCTTGTGATACCTGTGTATCTTCTCTTTCCCCAAAAAATAGTGAGTTACTTATAACAGAAGAGACAAAAACACGATGAAGGGAGAAAATGTGCAAACGTATATTATGTTATCTGATTATGTGACCCTGCAGTCTTACAGTACACGGTTTCAGTCGGAATCTGATTATGTGACCCTGCAGTCTTACAGTACACGGTTTCAGTCGGAATCTGATTATGTGACCCTGCAGTCTTACAGTACACGGTTTCAGTCGGAATCTGATTATGTGACCCTGCAGTCTTACAGTACACGGTTTCAGTCGGAATCTGATTATGTGACCCTGCAGTCTTACAGTACACGGTTTCAGTCGGAATCTGATTATGTGACAGTCTTACAGTACACGGTTTCAGTCGGAATCTGATTATGTGACCCTGCAGTCTTACAGTACACGGTTTCAGTCGGAATCTGATTATGTGACCCTGCAGTCTTACAGTACACGGTTTCAGTCGGAATATGATTATGTGACCCTGCAGTCTTACAGTACAAGGTTTCAGTCGGAATCTGATTATGTGACCCTGCAGTCTTACAGTACACGGTTTCAGTCGGAATCTGATTATGTGACCCTGCAGTCTTACAGTACACGGTTTCAGTCGGAATCTGATTATGTGACCCTGCAGTCTTACAGTACACGGTTTCAGTCGGAATCTGATTATGTGACCCTGCAGTCTTACAGTACACGGTTTCAGTCGGAATCTGATTATGTGACCCTGCAGTCTTACAGTACACGGTTTCAGTCGGAATCTGATTATGTGACCCTGCAGTCTTACAGTATACGGTTTCAGTCGGAATCTGATTATGTGACCCTGCAGTCTTACAGTACACGGTTTCAGTCGGAATCTGATTATGTGACCCTGCAGTCTTACAGTACACGGTTTCAGTCGGAATCTGATTATGTGACCCTGCAGTCTTACAGTACACGGTTTCAGTCGGAATCTGATTATGTGACCCTGCAGTCTTACAGTACACGGTTTCAGTCGGAATATGATTATGTGACCCTGCAGTCTTACAGTACACGGTTTCAGTCGGAATATGATTATGTGACCCTGCAGTCTTACAGTACACGGTTTCAGTCGGAATCACACTCACCGGCTGTAGTTCTTTTAATACATTATAGTTTTGAATGCTTATTAAATTGCTTAAACGGAAGTTGACATGCTGTAGAATGTATATAATGTTATGTTAATAATCTGTAAGTGACATTTTGCACTCCCTGGCAAGCAGTGTGAGTGACATCATGGCTAATGCTAACAACAATTAGCCCTTTTGACTTAAAGGGATATGTCACTCAAATCACAAAATTACATTGTTTTTCTTACCCTTCAAGCAGTCTTTGGACAAGGAGAGACAGCAATGACGGACAGCAATTTCTTTACATGGTACCAAAATAAAAATGTAATTTTCTAATTTGGGTGGACTATCCCTTTAAATGTTATAGATTCAGGTACAATAAGGTCATGTTCATTAGGGCACAATGTAGCAAAACATTTTGAAACGGAATGCAAAGATGACTCATTGGACATGCTCAGCCTCAGGTAGTAGGCTACTTCATCGGTTTTCACAACGTTTTGTAACATTCTGTGCCTACTGAACAGGATCCTGGTAAGGATTATTGGATGTTTCACCAAGTGGGTTGTTTCAAAGGAGAGAAACCCATTCAAAAACAACATGAAATGCAGTATGAACTTGTACGCTAAACCCAAAGCTCCAGTACACATACCATTGGAAACAGAAACATTAGCAGAAACATTTTGAGTCGATTAAATCCTCATTGAAGGCTTTACCAGAATATGTGAAGTATATAAAACATGCAGTACATAACATGGTGCCTTTCTTAGCGATATACTGTCCATTTCAACATTTATTTGCACCCAACGTGTGGGTTGTTGGCCTTTTGTGCTGAACTGGTCTCACATACTTGATTTTTTTTCGGCCCTTGTATAAAAAAAAAATGACTATCTGATTTGGGCATTATTTATCCACAGACAGACCATGTATTACCAAAGGAAAACTGGCCTTTAGAAATGTCATCATTGTGTCTCATACGATCATTATCCTAATTTATTTAAATGACGTGCACATACCTATACGATAGTAATAATATCCGTTAGCTCCAATCAAACCTGTAATGTCATGAAAAATGCTAAAGAAACTTCTATTCTCCTACATCAATAAAAAAAAGAAGGAAATTCAAGTGTGTTTGTGACATATTTACATATTTCTGTTCTGTTCTGTTGTCGCTGCGTGTTGACATCCATTTATTACCTTGAAGATCATTTTTTTCATTTTTCAACTGTCAACCCATATTTAAATGACTGTGGGAAAAAAATGATGCACATGTTGCTAAGTTTGAACACTTTTTTTTAATGTCTATTGATATAGATCAAGCTCACAGGTTGCATACAATAAGGTGTCGAGGGAACAGTGTCGACAAGGTTTGAACAGTGCAAGGGAGCTTTTAAGCCAAGCAAGGTGCTACAATATGTTAGTATCTGATATATTTCTTAAAGTGCATTGGGAACATGGAAGCAGCCATAGGGAAACACAACACCATTTCAACATTTTATCGACTTAAAAATGTTTGTACATTTTTACTAACATTAACTAGCAGCTAGTTTAATGCAAACCAACACTATCAATACCATTTTTGACGTTTAACTGAGTACAATAGCACACATCTAGAGGAGTTATTTAAAGGGTCTTCTACTCAGATAGTGTATCCTAACCACAAACAGTCAAACAAGCAGTCCAAAACATATACATACATATATAAAACAGAACACTTCCTTAATGAATATACCATGACATTGTTTTCCTCCGTCTGCTCTTGCGATGCATCGTGAGCATGGACCAGACTTTGACTATGGTGTTTAGCAGGGGGGTGATGTTTTTACGGTGGCGGACGCTAACGTCGCGAGCCCAACACAACGTTCATTTGACCTTCTGGGCCTTCTGGGCCGACTTGGTGACCTTGCCCGTGGACGGAGCCTTCTTCTCCACCGCCTTGATCACGCCCACCGCCACCGTCTGACGCATGTCACGCACCGCAAAGCGCCCTGCGAGGATGGAGAGAATGATCGAATGCGAGTCATATTTCAAATGACTTTATTATAAACGTATTTCAGTCTATTACAGGCTTTATAGCACATGATACAATGCTATAGTTGATTTGTGATCAACTGTAGCACTTTGAAAATACTAAATGGAACATGTGATTAGTTCTAGACAAGAAGCACCAAGACTGATGAGGGATGGAGATAACTTCTTTTCTGATGAACAGAGCCAGTTCTGTAATATATATATATATGACAAAGATGTACAGTACACGTCATCTGTCCCCCCAATAGGGATCTGGGTTGAGGGCGGACACACACACACACCACCTACCAAGTGGTGGGTACTCGGAGAAGCTCTCCACACACATGGGCTTCCCGGGGACCATGGCAACGATGGCTGCGTCGCCAGACTTCAGGGCCTTGGGGTTGTCCTCCAGCTTCTTGCCCGAGCGCCGGTCAATCTTCTCCTTCAGCTCGGCGAACTTACAGGCGATGTGGGCCGTGTGGCAGTCCAGCACGGGGGCGTAGCCGGCACTGATCTGACCTGGGTGGTTCAGGATGATGACCTGAGGGAGGAGGGAAGAGACACACACACACACGTCATTTCTCTTCTATGTAACTCTATGCTATTTGTTTCCTTTCTAAACGGGGTAGTAAGTGATGTGTGAATTGGACAAAAACAGGAATCAGAACATGTTAATGGTGTCTCGTAAGGTCTCGTTTCATTCCAGACACACAATGTTCTCCACAGTGAACTCTCCTATCCAGACACACAATGTTCTCCACAGTGAACTCTCCTATCCAGACACACAATGTTCTCCACAGTGAACTCTCCTATCCAGACACACAATGTTCTCCACAGTGAACTCTCCTATCCAGACACACAATGTTCTCCACAGTGAACTCTCCTATCCAGACCTGTGCAGTGAAGCTGGCCACCTCCATCGGCGGGTCGTTCTTACTGTCTCCAGCCACGTTCCCTCGCCGTATGTCTTTCACCGACACGTTCTTGACGTTAAAGCCCACGTTGTCTCCGGGCATGGCCTCGGTCAGCGCCTCGTGGTGCATCTCCACTGACTTGACCTCCGTGGTCACATTGACGGGGGCAAAAGTCACCACCATGCCTGGCTTGATCACGCCCGTCTCCACCCGCCCCACAGGAACCGTACCAATACCTGGGAGAGAGGGAGGTGAGAGGCATGAAACCTTTGAGACAATCTTTCAAGTCTATATGAAGCCAGGATTGAATCCGATCGCACTTGTAGAAATTGTAGCATTTAATTGCAATGTTACCACCTCCGCAGAGATCGCATTCCAAGGTAAATGCTGCAGATGTCAGCTTAATTGTAAATTCCAGTTAAATGTCAAGCGTGCTAGATCGCGGATCGAACGCAGCTCGGATTGAATCCCAGCCTGAGTGCCAGGTATAACATCAAAAATCAAATGTATGTAAGAGCTGAAAAACAACAATTGAAATGGAATTGACCCCTAAGCCACTGGCAATAGCACCAGTGGTGGGTTTGAACGCCTCCCAGGGCCTCACCCCCTATCTTGTAGACGTCCTGTAGGGGCAGGCGGAGGGGTTTGTCAGTGGGACGGGAGGGCGGCTGGATGGCGTCAAGGGCCTCCAGCAGGGTGGTCCCAGAGGCGTTGCCATCCTTACGAGTGATCTTCCACCCTTTGAACCATGTCATCTACAGGGACCAGACCAAACATTAGGAACAAGCCTAACTTAAGCGTTATGGCCTACATAAGAAATACGTATTAAGACACCTTGTAAAAACTAACCACTTTTCATACAACTGCAGTTACACTAATCGGGCAGTGGAATTCAGTGGAGAGGTGCGTCCTAAGAATGTAAAGTGTCCTCCTGTCTTGGAAAAAGTATACAAAGAAGACTACTAACGTTAGGGCTAGCCTCCAGCATATTGTCCCCATTCCAGCCGGAGATGGGAACGAAGGCCACTGTATCTGGGTTGTAACCAATCTTCTTAATATAGGTGCTGACTTCCTTCACAATCTCCTCGTAGCGTTTCTGGCTGTAGTTGGGCTCGGTGGAGTCCATCTTGTTGACCCCTACGATCAGCTGCTTGACCCCTAGGGTGTAGGCCAGAAGGGCGTGCTCGCGGGTTTGCCCATTCTTGGAGATGCCCGCCTCGAACTCACCCACGCCCGCCGCCACGATGAGCACAGCACAGTCCGCCTGTGGCAGGGAGCAACCATGACGTCTAATTTTGTGTGCATTTGAAAGCAGTTTGAAAGCAGAAAGTGTTACATGAAAAAATAAGCAATTTCTTATTCTTATTTCTTGTTTTAGTAATATGTTGCCGTTTATGGATTCCCAAAATAACCGTTTGATTTTCAGAGTAGCCAATGTAATCCTGCTCAAAGTTTTCTTCCCTAAAAGTATAGAAGACATGTTTAATATGTTTCATGCTCTTCCATCTACCAGTTTGCGGCCCATAAGTACCAAATAAGAAGGCCCTTGGCTAAACTTTTAGTCAGGTTCCATGTTTAGTGACAGCTGGATATGGTAGTGTCTGCAGCCCATACCTGAGAGGTGCCAGTGATCATGTTCTTGATGAAGTCCCTGTGTCCTGGGGCATCGATGATGGTGACGTAGTACCTGCTGGTTTCAAACTTCCACAGGGAGATGTCGATGGTGATGCCTCGCTCCCTCTCTGCCTTCAGCTTGTCCAGCACCCAGGCGTACTTGAACGAGCCCTTCCCCATCTAAAGACAGAGCCAAGAGACACCAAATCAATGGCAAAAGTCTGTGCAGTTTGTTTATCTCTTTTGTCTTTGCTATGTTGGAACAAAATCGAGAGAGAGATAATGAGAGGTAGATAAGTCAATAGTAAATTCAATGGTATGGAATCAAAGTGGAATCATACCATATCCCTGAAATATCAAGCTTGGTTTGACAATAGACTCTAACATATCGATCATGTATAACGACAGGCTAGACCTTAAACACTTTCCCAGCACAGAGAGTTAAGTCACTTGTGTCTGGCCACCTCCATACCTCAGCGGCCTCCTTCTCAAACTTCTCAATGGTCCTCTTGTCGATCCCCCCACACTTGTAGATGAGGTGGCCTGTGGTGGTCGACTTGCCTGAGTCCACATGGCCGATCACCACGATGTTGATGTGAAGCTTCTCCTTGCCCATAGCTGTTCGCTCAGGAAGACACCGGAGTAGATTGTGGCAAGAGGGGTCAACCAAGCTAGCCAAGTTATTAGGAATTACAATGTCATTAAACGAGCAAAATGTATTACATTTTAGGAGGTGTTAAGGAGACAATATTTGTGAAATTGATTAATACTAGTGACCGAGTCCAGTATCCCTATGCAATGCTTTGTTTAGTTGATAAGGCTGCTAAGCAACGAAGAAAGCTCACAAGAGTTGGCAGATTATTGCATCACACAAACACCTCTCTTCCCTCACATGTCATAATTGCAGTCATGGAGAACCATTCATAAGATCTCTCTATTCCCTTCCCTGACAATGTGTATACAGTTTCACTGAGTGGCTTTGCCACCATTTTGAGAGTGAGGTCATCAGAATGAAAGAACAGGTGAATGAAAAGCAGCTATTTCCTCAACAACACAGCTGTTATTTTCCTTCCTGGTTCTCAAAGCAGACCCCACCATGTTCATGATGACACTGGAGACTGGTGGTTGGGTGCAAACAGTATTTGGGACGTTTAATATTTCAAGAGGCAGTCACAGAAACAATGGGCCAGTCAACTAATCAATATACACCCAGGTTACATTCCAAATGGCACCATGTTCCATATTTAGTGCACTGGGCTCTATACAGGGAATAGTACACTATAGCCTATAGGGAATAAGGTGCCATTTGCAACGACTCCCAATTTCACCTAGGTAACCCCTCCATCCTCATATACTCCCCTAAACATCTGCTACAATTGACACTGAAACAAAGTTTGAGTTATTACATAACATGGCTATTAACAAGATATCAAAGAAATACCATGTAAACGCATAAGGAACATTTATATTGTGTAGTTACAAAAACTTGACAAAATAATGGTATTGTGGCCATCATATAACATGTTTATTAGCTCCTACGAAGCAATGAAAGACATTACGGTACAGTAATAGGTGGGCTATTACAGGACTGGTGCCTTAGTTTTGCGAATATTGACGCCACTATCGTGCATCTTGCTGGCTTGGTAACTATTTCGCGTTATCCAAACACATAGGCTTCAGCGCCGGTTCATACCGATACCCTAGGTATTACACTGCGAAATATTACCTTCGGAGAGCAACCCCTTATTATTCTGCTAATAGTGTCAGCCGCGTTGTTATTGTAAATTCCACATGGAGACAGTGTGCAATACATCCAAACCGACTGCCTTGCATAACACCATGACATCCAGCGTTACACCTACCTCGCCCGACCATCCTTTCACAGCACACGTTTAAAAATGCAGACCATGGTTGGTTAATACTTTAGCTTGTTGTTAGCTAAAATGGTATCATACCTGGGTTTGTGTAGATGCGCTCGTAATAATTCGGCCAGTGATCGTGTAGCAAAAGATGCTGTCTGGTTTATTATTAGGGACCCAGTAGTGGGTTCTGGCGCTATTGGCTTCACATACGTCATTAGTTTAACCCCCCCCCCCCCAATGAGAAATTCGTATTTTTCGCCACTAGGTGGTGGTGATGTACCATAACAATCAAAGAATCAGCCCAAACCATCAATGTGTAACATTGGAACAATTTGAACATGAGACATGATTGTATACATGTACACACAAACACACTAACAGAACACACATACAAGCACACTCAAACAGACATACTGTACATACCAGCAGAGGAGACAAATAGTAGAGAACTGTGTCCCTCACAATCACACTACTCTAAAGGCACTTGTTTAACGTGAAAAACAGAGTCAACCAGACTGTTGCAGTAGGCGCAAACAGATCTGGAGACCAGACCTGAAACATATGACCAAAGTTGGAAAGCTTCTGAAGTTAAACCTCCCATTAGGACCTTTTTTTTTAAACCATCATGACCAATAGTAGTAGGTATATTTGGGTAAAATGTACATTGTACGCGACAATAATAAATAAACCAAGAGTTGTACTACTGTACACATTTTCCGAATCTTAATTAAGAAAAAGGTTCTAGGTAAATGGTTCTAGGTAAATACTCTGTGGTCTTCTGTTCAAGTGTGAGCAGCCAGGATACTGAAAGGCACTTTAAAAATGGTCAACAGTCAGTGAACCAGTCCCGTTGATCCAAAGCACGTCAAGTGCTTACTGTTGAGCTAGTGTGTCGAGACTTGTCAGCCAATCGTTTCGTATCTTCACTCCAGAGTGTTCCTCGTTCAGTAACTTCACTCCAGATTTGGGAAGAGGTCGAGCCAAGAACCACCTCCATCCAGCGAGCAAGGCCACTCAATCGTTTATTCTGGAAAGAAGAATAAGATTAACAAATGGACTAATGATTACATTGCACTAATGTAGGCCTACAAATTATGACTACTTAGATAAAAACCCGATTGGTAACATTTCTCAAGAAAGCTAAAGCAAGAGGGCAGCATATCTTGAGTCTATCTAGAGAATATCTTTCAAGTTCGCGAAACAAATAAAAATCTCCTGTCCCACATTTTGCACTGTTTCTATGGTAACATTAACAAGTAACTTTTCTGAGCTTTGATGGCACCAGTACTTACTCTAGAGTCTGTAGTTTGTAGCGTGGGTCATCCCTGATGCCGGAGAGAATTCTCAGTCCTTCTTCTCCCGTGTCATTTCCCATCAGGCCTAGTTCTGTGATGCTGGAGCGGCTGGACTTCAGGGCTAATGCTAGGGAGGAGCAGCCCTTTACTGTGATCCCACAGCATCTCAGACTGGGGGGGGGGGGCAACATTCACCTTACTCAACAATGCATTTTTTGTGAATATGCTTCTAAGTATTAACTCTGTTAACATGTTACTTACAACAGTCTCTCCAGTTTACAGGTTGTTGAGGTCAGTCCCATGCAGAGTGTTTTCACACCGATGTCTCCCAGTTCGTTACCAGATAGATCCAGCTCTTTCAGGTTGGTGAGACTGGAGCGGAGAGCTTCGACCAGCTCCGGGCAGCATAGCTCTGTCATCTTACAGTCACTCAGTCTAGGTGTGTGTGTGTGTGTGTGTGTGTGGTGGGGGGTTCAACAAATACACACAACATTAGTCTGTCATTTGATTTGAGTATACTGTCCCTCTAAATCACACATGATGTGCCTGTTGATGCCATTTCAATTTAAAAATATATCTATCAACTAAACTAATCAATGGTGAACAGTTAGGCCTTCTACAATTGCACAGTCTAATCGCAGTACTCACCGTAGGGTCTCCAGTGAAAAGCGTATAGTTTTGAGGAACAGGAAAAACGCGACATCTGAGTGGCCCAGGTGGTTCCTGCTGATATCCAGCTGTTTGAGGAAGGTGGGGCTGAAACTGAACCCTCCAACCAGACATCGACAGCCTCCAGACGTGAAGCCACAGCTCGCCAGACTGGAGAGGAGGGCAACACTCGTCAATGTCAATTCAATTTTTCATTCATCAATTATTTTATTCTTCAATATGTATGTGTTGTATCCAAGGAGTTTGGAATAAGATAAGACAGCAAAAAATACACATTTCCTAAACAAAACTGGACAAGTTTGAATGTACTATACAGCTCATATGGCAGGCAAAGCAAACTGGCAGCCAGCGGGCCAAATTCGGGCCCATGACTGATTTGTTTTTGAATTGCCAAAATTGTCTAACTTGTTTTCATAGGGGTGTACACGGGATTGGGCACAACTCTCTGTGAGCTAGCTAGCTTACTTGAGTTTCTCCAGTTGACAGGCGGGCAGTCCGAAGGCGTTGCAGAGCATCTTGACCCCCTCGTCCTTCAGGTTGTTGTTGCTCAGGTTGAGCTCCCTCAGACTGGGGATGTTCAGCAGACATCCAAACATGTTCTCACAGCATTTCTCAGTGAGCTGACAACAGTACAACCTGGTGGTGGCGGGAGAATGTATGGTACATTTACTACAGGGAACATTCCACTTTAGAATCAGTGAGGTGTAAGTGTACTACAATACTCCAGACAGTACTCACTCCAGTTTGTATATCTGGGTTGACTTCAGTATGTCCATGAGCAGCTTCACCCCCCGGTCTCCCAGGTCGTTCATGCTGACGTCCAGCTCTCGCAGGTGTCTGGGGTTGTCTATCAGCAACACCGCCAGAGCGCGACTCAGCTCCAGGCCCAGCTTGCAGTTTGAGAGCCTAACGAAGATAACAACATTTTTTTGAAGACAACAACTATTTCATTACAAAAGGGAATTTCATTTTCATCCAGCCACAATATTAACACGAAGGAGAATTTAATTAAATTATGTTACAAGTGGGGGTAAAGCAAGCCTACACAAAATCAGAACACAACAGGTTCCGTGGACATTTACTCGATACTCACTTCAGGATCTGCAGTTCGCACTTAACAACCTTTAGTCCGTCAACGAGATGAAACACCCCCGATTCTTCCGGTTCGTTGCCACTCAGATCCAGCTCTCGCAGGTGCGACGGGTTGGATTTGAGAGCTTTGGCCAAAGCTGCAAAGCCATTCTGTTTCACCCTGCAGCCAGACAGTTTCAGTCTCTCCAGTCGGCAATGTGGCTCGGCCAGGCCGGCCGCCAACAGCTGCACTCCTGAGTCCTTCAGCGTGTTGAAACTCAGGTCCAGAGTTTTCAGATTGGACACCTTTGAGGTAAGCGCCGAGCCCAGACATTCACAGGATTTCTCAGTCAGGTTGTGATACGACAGTCTGGTGGGAAGGAGTGTTTATGGAATCAAGAAGCACATTAGACGTCATACATAGCCACTTGAACCAACAAAACTGTAAGACGAGCCCAACAATCTTGAATTACATAATTTTGATGACAATTATCTTGTGCGTTACCGACATATCTATATGACATGTAATAGCGGGTATTGTTAAATGACCAAGTACTTACGTGGCTGTCTGGGAAGCTTTGATCACTGGCAGCATCCTCAGAAGTTCCTCGTCTCCTCTGTTCTCTACTTCCAACCCAAGCATGTCTATCGGCCCAGACTCTGATGCCACTAAGAGAGTGGCCAGGTCGGACCAATGTGAAGGTGGATATTTGGCATCTGGGGGGATTCCCGTCTTGAGAAAGTGCACACTATCGTTGTCTAGAGAGTAGTCTTTCAGTTCCCTCAGGCAGTTCAGCAGGTTGAGGGTCCTCGGCGAAGCGGGATTCTCCAAGACCTTCTCCTTGATGTACACTAACATTTCCGGAAGGGTAGTAGAGGAGGTGAAGCCAGCCTCGGAGAACATCTGGTTAAAATTCTGCGCAATGCCGAGGAGGAAGCGAAGGAAGAGGTCCATGTGTCCGGTCTTGCTCCGCAAAGTCATGTCCACCGCGCTCTTGAGTTGGGTGGCATCTCTAAAAAACCAGAGAGTTCTCTCGAACTGGGTTTTCTGGTTGACAGCCCGGTTTTCGTCTTGGACGTCAACAGATTGAAGAAACCGCAATGCGCCAAAGAACTCCTGAATGGTGGTATGCCCAAAGTAGTAGATCTTCTTTTGGTGCAGCCCAATATCCTCCCTGAAGATGGGTATGTTCCCTTTTGCGTACAACGCTGCCACTCGGGCATCAATGTTGCACTCTCGTAGGTCTTCCTCGTAGAAAACCGTGTTGCCTTTCACCAACTGCTTCAAGGCTAGTTCCCCCAATTCGTTAACTATCTTTACATTGTGGTTCGCCATTTGTAACAGGATGAGTAGGTCGTTAAATAATGGAGTTAGTGCGACAGGTTCGCATGTTTTGTCGGGTACATATGTCTGTTTCTCGAGGATTGACGCTGAGATTGAACAGATAAAAGGTATCTGGCACAAGTTGTAGAGGCCCTTCGAGTTCTTCAAGTAGGTGATAACTGCTTTGGCCTGGTTCTCGTCATTGATTGCTCTCCTGAAGAACTCCTCTTTCTGGGAGTCGGTGAAGCCTTCGATTTCTGACACTCTGTCAATGTACTGAAGAGGGATGCGACTAACTGCCGCAGGTCTGGATGTAATCCATATGTGAGCGGCGGAGGGAAGGAGATTACCGTTAATGAGGTTTGTCAGCAGTGTCGGCACAGAGGAAACCTCTGTGACATTGGTCACAATCAGGCTGTTCTTGAAGTCGAGAGGACGACGGAATTCATCCAGCCCGTCAAAGAAGAACCCAACTCTGCAGTTCTCCAAGTTGCAAATTCCAGGTTCTTTCAATTCTGGGAAAAACTCGTAAAGAAGTTCAATCAGACTCAGTCTCTCCTTCAGCAAATTCAGCTCTCGGAAAGGAAGGGGAAATATTAGTTGAATTTCCTGGTTTCCTTTTCCCTCTGCCCAGTTAAGAATCATCATCCGCACCTGGCTAGTTTTGCCAATACCAGAGACGCCCTTTGTCAGAGCTGTTCTGATAGGCTCATCGACTTCTGAGTTTCGGAATGAACATGTTCCTTGATGTCTTCTCCTGTAGCCTGGCTCAGATAGAATGTACTCATGTTGGTTCTCCTTGCTACTTTCACCAGGTGGATACTGGAGATCACAATGTATATAAAATGGATGCTCAGTTTCTCCCCCTGGTGGACTTTGGTACTTTTTCTTCAGGATGGCTTTTAACTTATTGCGGAGTTTTCCCACATGGGAGGCAGAGACTTTCCTGTCAAATTGGCAAATAAAAATCGTATTTTCTACGTGCAATATAAAATACTAACGCTTCAATGAACATGCTCTACTGTGGATTCAAAATGACATTCATTTTCAATACTCATTCTGAGCTGGTCCTCTGTTCTTACTGTGTGGTGAATGTGATTATCTTACCTTTGTTCAGTCAATCGGTTTTCTTTCCCAGGGCAAAACATTTTCCTGGATTCAGAGGAGGGGGGGGGGGGGATCTGTTACTGCCAACGTTTGTGTCCCTCCAATTTCTCAAGAGACAGAATCTGTGTAGAATGCAGTAAGACAGGCTAGCTAGTCCCACTACCAACCAACCATTGACTTGTAATACACACTGAATATTGTGATTAGCAATATTGGTACACTACATCAGTGATGTACTGCCAATACTCCCTAAATTGCACTGCCTCTCATATGGGAAATGATTCATGAACATGTTAAGCCACAAACTATTTAAGCTAAGATTTCCACCTCAGCTTCTCATTGGTAACCTGGGTATGTGTTGGTGTTAACATTACACTCGTACTCCGTGACATGCGCTGAGTGCCAAGCAGAGGTGCATCATGTCCCATTTTTACAGTCTTTGGTATGACTCGGCCAGGGATTGAACTCACAACCGTCCAATCTCAGGGGGGACACTAACCACAAGGCCATTGCGTTAGTCAAGTTTAGAGACTGGTCAAATCATTTGCTAACTTTAGGGACGGTATCATGATCTATGTGGCCTGTGTAGCTAACTAGCTGGTATAGCTAAATAGCTGACAAAACACCGAATCCGCTTTAGCTTAACTACAGGTCCTATTAGGAATCAGTCTGGGCTAGAGGACTAAACTCAACTCCATACCTAAAAGCTACAGTAAATGGCTACGATAATGTACAGGCTAGCAGCATTCATCACATTCCACTTTTATGTGCTGTAAATTACAAACAACCACCGAACTAATGCAATTCCACAGTTATTTGCTTACATGCTTGCTTTTCTCCGTCTTATTCAATTTGACCAATTCGTCTCGATAAATTCATGTTTTTCAGATAGCTCAAATGCGGAGCAGTACAGAAGCAGCCATCGCTGTTATGGCCTTCTTCTTCTTCTGCTTCTATTATATCATAGCGGTCCGCAAACAATCGTTTTCGCGCATGCCGCCACCTACAGTGCTGCAATGTACGAAAAATAATGATCTGCCCAATTCTGTACTACCGTGAAAATAAATTTCAAAACCAAATGAATTGCTAACTTCTACTGATCCCATATCGCTGAGCATCTAGCCTCTCTCTGTGCCTGGCATCCACCAAATGCTGCACTGCGTTCCCCCCCACAATTACAGCACTTCATTTTCACATTGCTTCCACATTCACTGTAATCGTGTGCCCCTCCACACTCGGCACATCTTTTATTTCCTTCACACTGAGCAGCTACATGTCCCATTCTTTGGCATATAAAACACTGCAGTGCATATGGGACAAATTCTCGAACATTGAAACGAAGGAATCCGATCTGTACTTTTCCCGGCTTTCCCAAACCTCAGCATCCCTGATAAGCTTTCCCTTCTTTGGCCTTCTTTCCTACTGATCAACTTTTTGTCCCCAATCACTCTGCCTCCCTTCACATCTTTGATATCATCTGTGGACATAGATATTGGGACTCCAGTGATGACTCGCTTCAACCTAGCATATGCACCAGGGACATCAAATCAAATCAAATTTATTTATATAGCCCTTCGTACATCAGCTGATATCTCAAAGTGCTGTACAGAAACCCAGCCTAAAACCCCAAACAGCAAGCAATGCAGGTGTAGAAGCACATGGATTTTAATCTTCTTCCCATTAAGATGTTTCATTTTCCAAATCTTCTCTTGCTGAGCCTGGCTACCACACAATATTAACAATATATTATCTCCAATTATCCGAGCTAATTTCACTTCACCTACCTCTTTCTCTGCGGCATTAGTTAGTCGAATAGCATGTACAGTGAGTGAGGCCCTGTGGTCTCATCAAACACTATCACCACTTTCCACATCATTACGCTTGCGTCCTACCTTGGCCCTCTTTATGCTTTCTTTACTAGACGCTGCACTGCTTTCTGTATCATGATCTCTCTTCTTCCTAGGTCTTTCCACTACCGACTATTCCGGTCCTTGACCCTCGTCCTCCCGCTCCATACCATCAGAACTGGCACGCATATTGTTCGCATTCCAGCACAGCTTTTGGTTCACCAACTTTTTATCCATTTCCTCCATTTCGTCAGCACTACTCGCCGCAATTTCCAATTTCTCTCATGAAAACAACGTCCACAACTCAACTTCCCACGGGATAGCGCTACCCATCCATCCGCCAAACAGCCGAAAGCCTCTCCAGGTTGCATTGCCCAGTTCCGAAGCCAGAGACGCTCCGTCAAAAATAAAGACCCCAAACTTCCCCCTCAAGGCTTTGATTGGTCAGAGTGTAGTTTCTGTGTACCTTTCTGTTGGAATGTAGCCAGACATTCTTACCGGAGTTTACCTGAGGTTTTTGGTAAGACTATGTAGGTCGTATGATGGTCATGGCAAATACATATTTGTTGAACAATTCAAATATACCAATTAAATTAAAACACTGTAAATCAAATAATTGCAGTCAGTGTATTGATGATGTGATTTTAGGTAGGCATTCTAAAAGTTTAGCCTAGGTAGCCTATACCAGAGGCGTCACCACAGGACCCAGAGTGGGGTGGTGAAAAAAAACATCTGATTTGCGAACCTAACCAGGTACAATTCTGGAACGTCTGACGTGATGAATCTAAAAAGGTTTAATATGGGCTATGATGGGACCTGAGTTTTTCTAATCAGGTCACATATTGTTTTTTTGTTTGTTTTTTTATTCCTGGAAAAACTCCTGGATTTGGGGGGGGGGGGGGTGTACTCAGTCTGTCAGCTATCGTGTTTATTGATTAATTCAAGATAATCATTTTGGATTGAAAAAGTATTTGTGGCCCATTTGATCCCATTCACAGTTTCTCAAACAAAATGGAGTACACTGTATTTTAATAAACTAAACCAAAAGATTGAAATGTGCTGCGCAAATGTCGCCTCGCCACACGTTTTCCGGTGACCCTGCCATAGGTCATGCTGCTTGACTACATTTTGAGTTTTAGACCTTTATAATAGCCTAGGTTATTCTGTTTTAATTGAGGGAAAGAAACACCAAAATGCAAATACGTAGATTTTAACGAAAAGAACAAGACAGAAATCACATTCAGTCATTTAATTCAGAAGCATCTTCTTTTTATACCACCATGTTAGTCTAAGTAGTCTACCTAGTAGGCTATAGGTGTATCCAAAATACGCACTGTCAATAGGGCTAAATGGGACTAGAGTCAGCTCAAAAAAAGTGTACAACGAGCAAATGTAAACCAATAACGGTATTATAAAATAATATAATATAACAAGCGTCAGTCGTATAAACAGCCTGTCCTGGCGTCAGTCATTAATGAACTCGTTGTGGCCTCTCTCGGCATGTACGCCTTTATGCATAGCAGCAGTTATTCCTTAAACTCTTACAGTAACATGGCATGACAGTCAACACAAATCTTCGACAAATCTTTATTCCGGAATGAGCACTTTCCGCAGACAAATCGCGTACAGGTCCCGTAGAAGTCGCAGTTTTTGTTCCGCATGCATCCGTGCACCTGGCACTGTCTCTTCTTCTCGGAGAGCGGTGGTGCGTCATTTGGGACATCGTCCGCTGCCGCCTTGCCCCTGGCGCTCGTGTGATTCTCACGAAGCTCCAATGCCAACTACATGATGAAATCTCTCCTCGGGGTTGTCTTACCGGTGCACTGGGTGAACAAAACGTGCGCGTTGATAGCAGCCAGGTCAAGCAGGTTGTAGAATACGGCAATAGGCCAGCGGCGAGTACCCCCTTTCACCGTGAACTGTCTGGCCATGTTATCCACACCAACCTGGAATAGAATACAGTACAATACCTTATAATTATTTTTGCTAAAACAGAAGACGTTATAACATACATTTGTGTTGTTATAGTGCGTCAGGCACTCTGGTTTTCTCTGTGTCACCGTCAATGGCAACTGTCAGATGCTTAGTACTCAGGATACACACGTTTTCTCTTTGCTTACATCTGTAAACCGTGTTGCTTTGTCGTGCTTCAACGCCGTTGTGGAGAACAGCTCTGCCTGTGCCTGGTTGCTCACAGAGAGAGGCAGCCCCCAGCTCACTTTCATAACCCCGACTAAGCTTGTGTTCTTGTCAATCAACTTATTTGCCAATGGCAGTGATGTGAAGATCTCGTCTGTGTTTACATTCCTACCCTCGCCAAGGTAAGGTCTACAAGCCTCATCACCACAATTTCAGGACGCCGAGATTCACCTTTCCCCAGATATGGAAAGACATTCAGCACGTACTTGCTGTCGACGTCAACTGCCAACCGAAACTTCATGCCCCACTTGTCTTGCTTGTAGGGGATGTACTGCGTAAAGGTGCACTTAGCTTTTGCGGGGAAACATTGCTCCTCCACGGAAATGTTCACTCCTGGCTTGTAAGAGGAAACACAGTTCTGTACAAACGCGTCCCAAACGTCCGTTTCCAGGCGCATGCGTCTGGTCTCTCTTGCGTCAAAACACAGGTATCGCATGATCTCTCTGAAGCGGTTCCGTGGGCATAGTGACTCATTCCTACGTACTGCCCTCGGACATATAGGAGCGCAATGAACGCTTCCAGCTCATCCACAGACATGTCCCACGTGTTGTCTCCTCTCGCCTGGCGCGCCTCAGCTACAGTACAGTCCTTGATGTGCTGCAACATCTCCATGTTACATAAACAATGGGAGCTGTCGAATGCTCGGTCGATTCTGACTTTGGCGTAAGGTGTAGGGCCCGATTCCAATAGGGTGCCATTCTGTGCTCATAACCGACCTGCAGCGTTGTCCACTGGCTGTTATATCCAAACCGTGCCGTCCTTCCCCTTCTCCTCTCCCTCCATCTGAGTTGTTGACACCTGCACGCTGGGCATCGTTAATCAGAATCGCAGCCAGCATCGTAATCTATTGAATAATTCCCCCATTCATCATCATAGTCGATCTCAGCATCAAGTTCCTCCCCTCCATCTGACTCTCTTTCATCCAAATCTCGTAGCATTGTCAGCGCTTCTACCACCCTCAATTCGCGGTCTTGCCATTATAGCCTATGAACTACGCACACTTCCGCTTCCAGGTCACCTCATTCTCTTCTACAGCAGGAATCTCTTCTCAACAGGATCTCACAATTTTATTTTACTACACTTCTATGGCCATATTATGATATCTGAGATTACATCTAATTGATGGTGGACAAAAATGATCTTACCTCTCAAATGTGTACTGGGTGTGAACACGGTCACGTTCATTTGCAAAACGTTCTCGAACATTGCAGATAGAAATTAACGTCATTCATTATTGAACAAATCGAAGAGGCGTGTTTGTTCTACATAGCATATTTCTATCTGGACGTTCCAAAACTTCGTATCTTGCTGAACCCGCCCCTGTTCTTGACTTTTAGCACTTTTGCGGGTACCTTGTTTTGACTGGAAACCGCAACTGAGTTTGAAGCTGCCTCCTCGACCTATTTTAAAACACGTATATTTACTGAGACGCAGTGATGGACTAGAATCAAGTGAGGAAATCCAATAAATAACTATGGAATTGCATTATGTGTTTGCTATTAAATTAGAGTTGATAAAGTTGCAATGGGATGACTGCATGCCGTATTTTAGCTAGTTATTTTCTGGCTAGTCGTGGGCTAGCCCAGCACCAAGGAACGGATGTGAAGAAACGCGGAAGCGAGTTCAGTGTTTAGACGATGTAGTCAGATTTTTGCATTTATAAATAATTTGGGATGATCCCCCTTGCATAATCCACTTGTTCGTTTTGAAGGCCAGGGATTACACCGCATTCGTGTACCGTTAGAGCTCCCCGTTTTTTTTTTTGCAGTGTTTTTGGCCTGATCCTAAACGGATTTATTGAAAAAAAATAGTGCCTAAATGGATAGGTCCTCCGTGTTTTTGTCAGTTTGTCTTCTTTAGGTAGCCTATTTAACTTAATTAATTTATTATCAAATAATTTCTAATCTGTGAGCAGACTTTGAATTGAGGCAGTCTTGCCAGTGCATTACTGTAGCCCCATACACACAGCACTATTGCTAATACAGTTAGGAAGACAATATCCTAAATCTGTGTTATAGGTCTATGGTTGGTAGTGGGATCTTTTCTTCATCACATGAGGGGCGCGAATACCTGCCTTACTGTCCCCTTCACAGATACTGCCTCCGCCTTGGAGGGAAACAAACCTTGGTCACAGGAAATCCGCCTCTCCTGATTTGAGGAAAATGTTTCGCCCTGGGAGAGAAAAACATCAGACTGAACCAAGGTAAGACAATTACATTTTCCACAGACTCATTTTGACCTTGTCCTCTGTTCAAATGACTGTGGTGAATGTATGTGTAATTTAGAATACACTGTAGGCTTATTTTATGTTCATATAAGCATTAGTTTATTCCCTCTGTACTAAGTACTAAGTACTAAAGTACTAAGAATTGATGTTAAGAAGATAGTTTTGAACGAAAAGTCAGACTTGAATTCAATATAGGATATTCATTACCGACCGGGAAGGAGTTCACTCTTCCACAACTCTTCACAATAGTATTTAAAGTGATGAATCGGAGGGGCGTCTCTGCCTCCCTACTTCCTGTGGAATGCATTTACAATTGTAAATCACATTGGACCAACCAAAATTCATGTTAAGGAGTTGTTATTTTAGCACCAAGAGGTTCCTAGCACTGACTTTTATTGAGATAACAAGCTGGACCATACCAGGGAGACAATTCGGGTCAACTGGTGGACTCTCACAAGAATACACTATATATATATATATATATAAACAGACAATATGGTTGAAACTCTTCACAGGTATGCCTGCTTTGTATAGAAATGACATACTTTATTTTGCCAATTTAACAGGGAAGTCTCTGCCTCCCATGTGGCAAAACTCAGCAATAAGCTAAAAGCCATCTTGAAGAAAAAGTACCAAAGTCCCCCAGGGGGGGAAACTGAGCATCCATTTTATATTCATTGTGATCTCCACTATCCACCTGGTGAAAGTGGAGAGGGGAACCAACATGAGTACATTCAAATTGAGCCAACCTACAGGAAGAGACACCAAGGGACATGCTCACCCATAGGCTTATACTTTGATTCTGAACTAGGCAACGAACAAGTCAGAATAGCACTGACAAAGGGTGTCTCTGGTATTGGCAAAACTAGCCAGGTGCGGATGGTGATTCTTAACTGGGCAGAGGGAAAAGGAAACCAGGAATGTCCTCTTTTATTTCCTCTTCCTTTCCGGGAGCTGAACTTGCTGAAGGAGAGACTGAGTCTAATTGAACTTCTTCACAAGTTTTTCCCAGAATTGAAAGAACCTGGAATTTCCAACTTGGAGAACTTCAGAATTTGGCTCATCTTTGACGGGCTGGATGAATTCCGACGTCCTCTCGACTTCAAGAACAGCCCGATAGTGACCAATGTCACAGAGGCCTCCTCCGTGCCGACACTGCTGACAAACCTCATTAACGGTAATCTCCTTCCCTCCGCCGCTCACATATGGATTACCTCCAGACCTGCGGCAGTTAGTCGCATCCCTCTTCAGTACATCAATGAAGTGACAGAAATCGAAGGCTTCACAGATTACCAGAAAGAGGAGTTCTTCAGGAGAGCAATCCATGACAAGAACCAGGCCAATGCAATTATTGCCTACTTAAAGTACTCAAAAAGCCTCTACGTCTTGTGCCAGATACCTTTTATCTGTTCGATTTGTGTGTTAGTCCTCTGGAGAAAGACCTTTCTATTCAATGAAGAATGTGACCCCAGAGCTCTGACTCCAGTGTACACTGACCTACTCGCCCTGTTGCAAACACAGAACCAGAATGCACAGGAGATGGCTATTAACTTGGGGGAACTAGCCTTTAAGCAGTTGGTGAAAGGCAACACGGTTTTCTACGAGGAAGACCTACGAGAGTGCAACATTGATGCCCGAGTGGCAGCTGTGTACGCAAAAGTGAACATACCCATCTTCAGGGAGGATATTGGGCTGCACCAACAGAAGATCTACTACTTTGGGCATACCACCATTCAGGAGTTCTTTGCCGCAATGTGGTTTCTCCAATCCTGCAACAGCCCAGATGAAAACCTGAGGAAAGCAGTGGACATGGCCTTGCAGAGCAAAAACGGAAAGCTGGACCTCTTCCTCCGGTTCCTCCTAGGCTTCTCGCAGAACTTCATCCAGTCAATTGCAGAGGCCGGCTACAATTTCTCGGAGACACTGACGGAAGCAGTAGAGTATATCAAGAAGAAGGTCATGGAGAATCCTGCTTCACCGAGGACACTCAACCTGCTGAAATGCCTGACGGAACTGGGTGACAGCTCTTTAGAAACGGATGGCGTGCACTTTCTCAAGACGGGAATCCCCCCAGATGCCAAATACCCACGTGCACATTGGTCCGACCTGGCCTCTCTGTTAGTGGCGTCAGAGTCTGGGCCGATAGACATGCTTGGGTTGGAAGTAAAGAAGAGAGGAGACGAGGAACTTCTGAGGATGCTGCCAGTGATAAAAGCTTCCCAGACAGCCAAGTAAGTACTTGGTCATTTAAACAATACCAGCTATTACAGTGAGCTCCAAAAGTATTGGGAAAGTGACACATTTGTTTTAGTTTTGGCTCTGTACCCCAGCACCTTGGATGTGATAAAATAAAATGTTCATCCATATCAGGTGAACCGTTTAGAAATCAGGTTTTGTACATAGGCTATTCCCCCCATTTTATAGGACCAAAACTATTGTGTTTAGAAACATATTCTATTCTTATTTACAATTAGTGACTCCAAAATGACACTTATTTACCATTAATTTCTATTGGACACAAAATAATTTGAAACAACCTACACAAACAGCAAATGCATCCAACCAATTTGTAGAGTCATAAACTTCATGTAGTCATGTGCGATGAATATGGGACCAAATACTTAACTTTTTACTACTTTAATACACAAGTGAATTTGGCATAATACTTTTGGTCCACTGAAATGGGGGACTATGTACAAAAAGGGCTGTAATTTCTAAACGGATCACCCGATATGGATGGAAATACCCTCAAAAGTAAAGCTGTCACTCTGCCCTTTAGACTCGTAGTCATTGTATCATTCTAAATCCGTAGGGTTGAAGTACAAAACTAACCAAAACTGTGTCACTAACTCAATACTTTTGGCGCTCGCTGTATATATCGATATGAAATGTCTGTAACGCTACAAGATAATTGTCGTCACAGGTCATTCAGACCTGTCTTATGATCATTAACACAGTTCTGTTGTTTAAAAAAATATATATTTCACCTTTATTTAACCAGGTATGCTGGTTGAGAACAAGTTCTCATTTGCAACTGCGACCTGGCCAAGATAAAGCATAGCAATTCGACACATACAACACAGTTACACATGGAGTAAACAAAACATAGTCAATAATGCAGTAGAAAAACAAGTCTATATACAATGTGAGATAAGGGAGGTAAAGGCAATAAATAGGCCATGATGGCGAGGTAAATACAATATAGCAAGTAAAACACTGGAATGGTAGATTTGCAGTGGAATAATGTGCAAAGTATAAATAGAAATGATGGGGTGCAAAGGAGCAAAATAAATATTGTAGGGGAAGAGGTAGTTGTTTGGTTTATTGTCTGCTAATATGGCTATGTTCCTTTTGATTCCCTAACCCTCCTTCCCACCAGGCTGTCATATCACAATCTGACTGAGATATTCTGTGAAGGTCTGGCCTCGGCGCTCACCTCAAAGGTGTGCAATCTGAAAGCTCTGGACCTGAGTTTCAACACGCTGAAGGACTCAGGAGTACAACTGTTGGCGGCCGGCCTGGCCAAGCCACACTGCCGACTGGAGAGACTGAAACTGTCCGGCTGCAGGGTGAAACAGGATGGCTTCGCCGCTCTGGCCAAAGCTCTCAAATCCAACCCCTCGCACCTGCGAGAGCTGGATCTCAGCGGCAATGAACCGGGAGAAGCCGGCGTGTTTCATCTCGTTGACGGACTGAAGGTTGTTAATTGCAAACTGCAGATCCTGAAGTGAGTTTTGATCAATGCGTTGAAAAATCAATGACTAGGAAACCTGTTCTAATCATGTCTACCCCCACTTGTAACGTCATTGTATTCAAATCAAATAATTGTATTTGTCATGTGCTGAATTACAACAGGTGTAGGTAGTGAAATGCTTACTTACAAGCCCTTAACCAACAATGCTGTAAAAAAAAAAAAAAAAAAAAAAAAAATAATTTAAGAGCAACAGTAAAATAACAATAGCGGGGCTATATACAGGGGTACCGGTGCAGAGTCCATGTGTGGCAGCACCAGTTAGTCGAGGTAATTGTGGTAATATGTACATGTAGGTAGAGTTATTAAAGTGACTATGCATAGATAAGAGTAGCAGCAGTGTAAAAGGGGGGGGGGGGCAATGCAAATAGTCTGGGTAGGCATTTGATTAGATGTACAGGAGTCTTATGGCTTGCGGGTAGAAGCTGTTTAGAAGCCCCCTGTACCTAGACTTGGAGCTCCGGTACCACTAGCAGAGAGAACAGTCTGACTAGGGTGGCTGGTGTCTTTGACAATTGTTTTGACTTGCTCTGACACCATCTGGTATAGAGGTTCCTGATGGCAGGAAGCTTGGCCCCAGTGATGTACTGGGCCGTACGCACTACCCTCTGTAGTGCCTTGAAGTCGGAGGCTGAGCAGTTGCCATACCAGGCAGTGTTGCACCCAGTCAGAATGCTCTCAATGGTACAGCTGTAGAACCTTTTGAGGATCTGAGGACCCATGCGAAATCTTTTCAGTCTCCTGAGGTGGAATAAGTTTTGTCGTGCCATCTTCACGACTGTCTTGGTGTGCTTGGATCATGTTAGTTTGTTGGTGATGTGGACACCAAGGAACTTGAAGCTCTCAACCTGCTCCACTGCAACCCTGTCAATGAGAATGCAGGTGTGCTCGGTCCTCCTTTTTCTGTAGTCCACAATCATCTCCTTTGTCTTGATCACGTTGAGGGAGAGGTTGTTGTTCTGGCACCACACGGCCAGGTCTCTGACCTCCTCCATATAGGCTGTCTCTTCATTGTTGGTGATCAGGCCTACCACTGTTGTCATTGGCAAATGTAATGATGGTGTTGGAGTCGTGCCTGGCCGTGCAGTCATGAGTGAACAGGGAGTACAGGAGGGGACTGAGTACACACCCTTGAGGGGCCCCCATGTTGAGGATCAGCATGGCGGATGTGTTGTTACCTACCATTACCACGTGGGGGCGGCCCGTCAGGAAGTCCAGGATCCAGTTGCAGAGGGAGGTTTTTAGTCCCAGGGTCTTAGCTTATTGATGAGCTTTGAGGGCACTATGGTGTTGAACGCTGAGCAGTAGTCAATTAATAGTATTCTCACATAGGTGTTCCTTTTGTCATGGTGGGAAGTGTGGAGTTCAATAGGGATTGCATCATCTGTGGATCTGTTGGAAGGTATACAAATTGGAGTGGGTCTGGGGTTTCTAGGATAATGGTGTTGATGTGTGCCATCACCAGCCTTTCAAAGCGCTACATGTTTACAGACGTGAGTGCTACAGGTCGGTAGTCATTTGGGCAGGTTACCTTGGGCACAAGGACTATGCTGGTCTGCTTGAAACATGTTGGTATTGCAGACTCAGACAGGGAGAAGTTGAAAATGTCAGTGAAGACACTTGCCAGTTGGTCAGTGCATGCTCGGAGTACATGTCCTGGTAGTCTGTCTGGCCCTGCGGCCTTGTGAATGTTGAACTGTTTAAAGGTCTTACATCGGCTGCGGAGGGCGTGATCACAGTCATCCGGAACAGCTGATGCTCTCATGCATGTTTCAGTGTTACTGGCCTCGAAGGGAGCATAGAAGTAATTTAGCTCGTCCGGTAGGCTCATGTCACTGGGAAGCTCTCGGCTGTGCTTCCCTTTGTAGTCTGTGTTACACACACCTCTTGGAGGAGAGAACGCAACACCCTGCTACACTCAATTCCCCGTGGAGTGAAAGAGGTATTTGATTGTAGGTGCAGGTAAGGATGAGAGGCAGAGAATATTACAGTTTACAGGGAATGTATTCTTCCTTCACACAGTAATTTGTGGAAAGGGGGCTGAATGGAACCAAAGCAAAGAAAGTTAGTCCCCTCTCCTACCTACCCACTACTTACTTATTCTTAATGCCACCTGGCACGCTAACCAAAATACAGGGGTTGGTCCGCCCAGGTCTTACCTAGTGTGCATAGACAGAGTACATACTACGGGTATATGTATGGCCACAAGCCTCTTGTCTAAACACTCCCAAGGTGCCTTCCCCTTCCCCCCTGGGAACAAAAACAGAATAATTACTAATGTAAAGTGAACAATTTCAATAATCAAAAACACTGAGTCCTTTTGGCATACACATACTTCTGCAGGACCGGCTACAAAATACTTCACAACAATTTTACCAGACCAAAGCAGCATATACAAAGAAGCTCTGTCTCCTAACAAAGGAACACTGGCTTTTCAAGCTGCAGAAGGAGTCGTTAATTGCAGACAGCTGTATCCCCTGACGAGAAGGCGGGGTCAGAGCTCCAATCTGCAATGGGGCCGACCAATCAGCTGCTTGGAATCCAGGAAGCCATTTCCTGGAATACACACATACAAACTAGAGGTCAACCGAGCGCCATTCTACCACATAATTCTGTGTTGGGGTTCGCGACACTCACCGCTGGACCACATAGGCCGAATCTTCTAAAGTATTATAATCTTCGTTAGGCTCTCAAACTGCAAGCTGGGCCTGGAGCAGAGTCGCTCTCTTGCGGTGTTGCTGATAGACAACCCCAGACACCTGCGAGAGCTGGACGTCAGCATGAACGACCTGGGAGACCGGGGGGTGAAGCTGCTCATGGACATACTGAAGTCAACCCAGATATACAAACTGGAGTGAGTACTGTCTGGAGTATTGTAGTACACTTACACCTCACTGATTCTAAAGTGGAATGTTCCCTGTAGTAAATGTACCATACATTCTCCCTCCACCACCAGGTTGTACTGTTGTCAGCTCACTGAGAAATGCTGTGAGAACATGTTTGGATGTCTGGTGAACATCCCCAGTCTGAGGGAGCTCAACCTGAGCAACAACAACCTGAAGGACGAGGGGGTCAAGATGCTCTGCAACGCCTTCGGACTGCCCGCCTGTCAACTGGAGAAACTCATGTAAGCTAGCTTACCCCACCAAGAGTGTACGGGCCACTCTCCCTTAGCCCCTACTCCATGTAACCTGGCAGACTTAGGTTCAAATACTATTTGAAATTAGTTCAAATACTTGTCAGACTTGGGTTGATTGAGCTTGCCTGGCACAATGGAACCAATAGAATAGTCGCAAAAGTGCAAACCCTGTCCTCCCATCTAGCTCTCCAGGCAGTCTAAAGCAAACACTTAAAGTCTCTGTTAGACAGTATTTTGAGCCTAGGTCTGGAGCTGAATATTGAAGAGTTTATTTTTCTTTACCCTTGTCTCTCCAGTGTGGCGAGCTGTGGCATCACCCTAGTCAGAGGGTTTCATTTCAACTCTATCCTCAAAGAGCTGGACATCAGCAGGAACCATCTGGGCGACTCAGATGACTGGGCCGATGTCTTGTTCTGCTTGTCTTCGCTTGAGACCCTCAGGTGAGTTCTGCAACGGTTAGACCTAGCGTGTGTGTGTGTGTGTGAGGGGGGCAACTTTCTCAATGTAATTACCTCTCCCCACCTAGGCTTAGTGACTGTAAATTGACAGAGAAATGCTTTGGGGTGCTGGTCAAAGCTCTCAGCTCCAACCTCACCAACCTGAAAGAGCTGGATCTCTCTGGAAACGACCTGGGAGACCGCGGGGTGAAGACTCTCTACATGGGACTGACGTCCAGGTGTTGTACACTGGAGAGACTGTTGTAAGTAACAGCATTAGAGAGGGTTATAAAGCTCACGGCTTGGTCTATGATATCACACCACACTCTCTTCAAACACTGAATTATTATAAGCATATTCACAAAATGACCTGGTCATTTTGTTAACTTCTAAATCACTCGTACAATTTATTTAGTCTTGTTGACCAAAACAAATTGAAGATACTTTCTCTCTATCCCCATCTCTCTCTCTCCCCATCTCTCTTGCCACATTCACCCCCCCTCCCTCCCTCCAGTCTGAGATGCTGTGGGATCACAGTAAAGGGCTGCTCCTCCCTAGCATTAGCCCTGAAGTCCAGCCACTCCAGCATCACAGAACTAGGCCTGATGGGAAATGACACGGGAGAAGAAGGACTGAGAATTCTCTCCGACATCAGGGACAACCAACGCTACAATCTACAGACTCTAGAGTAAGTACTGATGCCATCAAAGCTTACAATGATGTTAGTCATTTATTTATAATGACTTTTGTGGCTGTAGATCCCTGTGTGTGTGTGTGTGTGTGTGTGTCCACTTTTCATAATTGGATTGTGTGGCCCCTCAGTGGACAATTCTGTTAGAATAGGGATGGAATGAGAACATTATTTTGTAGGATTATGTGTCTATGGCGGTAACACTATTCTTTGTTCTAGAATCAACGATTGAGAGAGGTCTTGACTCGCTTGATGGGGTTCATCTTGGCGTCTCGGCTTGGTCTTCAAGTTCTGTTCTCACTCCGGTGAAGTGCTTCACTGTAAAGGGAACAGGATGCTATCTCGGGGCGCAGGCTGGTACAGACTTGTACAGACTTATTAAAGAAGTGCCTAAACTTGAAAAAGTTAATGCTATAGAATTCTATAGAGTAGGATGCCCTTTAGGATGTCCCCATGGTGTCTGTGTACTAAACTAAAGGATGTTACTCAGTACCTTCTGCCTCAATCATGCTCAGTAACCCCGATGGCCATTGCAGTATTTTATTTGCACATCAATGTCAATCCAAGATGTTACAGTATACAATGTAGCCTTTACTGAAGAGAAGGGTGATGCTATGTTTTACATAATGGCCTTATTGTGTTTTCTTGTTTAACCAAGAATGTGTCATCATTGGGAACCTATAGTGGGACTGGATAAATGAATAATCCGTTTGAAGACATTTTCACCTTTTCCGATTCCAGGCTGTATCACAACCGGCCATGATTGGCCCAGCGTCGTCCGGGCATTAGTGTTAGGAATTTTATGAATAATGACTAAACAATATCTACATTTAAATAGAACTATAACTAATTAAACTCTACCCTGTTTTACAATATCTGATGAATAGTGTTAGTTCCTAAGAAAGAGGTTATGTAGCATGGATAGGAGGTAATTGGAAATGATACACACACACATTCCTTCCTACACAATGGTTGTATTAAGTAAGCAAAGAGGGTCATTAACCTATGTTTGAACCGACTCAACTATAACTCTGTGGCGATCAAATAAGACAGCGAGAGCCCCTCCAGGTTTTGTGTATCTGGAACTGTCTGCTAAAGTGGTAATAAATTATGGTGAGACTTCAGGAGTTAATCCAGTTATATTGTGTGTCATGTATGTGAGTTGGAATGAACTTTTGAACCTGCTTTGTCCTGATCGAGAGGAGGAAGTCGTTCATACAATAGCAAGACCGAGAATGGAGGTGCGAGAAACGCTGATAACTCTGAGATTTGAATGAGATGGGGTCAGATGGAGGGGAGGAACTTGATGCTGAGATCGACTCAGATGACCAATAGGGGAATTGTTCATTACATTCTGATTCTAACTGCGATTCTGATTAGGAGCCTGAGCTGCCTCGGCGCAAGAGAGCCCAAATTATGCCCACTGTGCAGACGTCAATAACTGACGTTGCCTGCTGACAATGCTCCGAGTAGATTATCAGCACATAATGGAATCCCAGTGTAGTCAAGCCCTCACTTTACGCAAAAGACAAAATCGACAGAGCATTCGACAGCTTTCATTGTTTATGTAACATGGAGATGTTGCAGCACATCAAGGACTGTACTGTAGCTGAGGCGCGCCAGGCGAGAGGAGACAACATGTGGGACATGTCTGTGGATGAGCTGGAAGCGTTCATTGCGCTCCTGTATGTCCAAGGACTGTACGGAGGAAAGAACACGAGTTTGGAGAGCCTCTGGTCAGACAGGTATGGGATCACTTTCTTCCGAGATACCTTGCCATGGAACCGCTTCAGAGAGATCATGCGATACCTGCGTTTTGATGCAAGAGAGACCAGACGCATGCGCCTGGATACTGACAAATTGAGAATCAGAAGTTTGGGACGCGTTTGTACAGAGATGTGTTACCTCTTACAAGCCAGGAGTGAACATCACTGTTGTGGAGCAATGGTTCCCCACGAAAACGAAATGTCGCTTTACGCAGTACATCCCCTACAAGCAAGACAAGTGGGGCACGAAGTTTCAGTTGGCAGCTGACATCAACAGCAAGTAGGTGCTGAATGTCTTTCCGTATTTGGGGAAAGGTGAATCTCAGCAGCCTGAACATATGGTTATGCGACTCGTGGAACCTTACCTCCGTGAGGGGAGAAATGTCAACATGGACGATGTCTTCACCTCACTGCCATTGGTTAACAAGTTGATTGACAAGAACACAAGCCTGGTCGGGGCGGTGAATAAGACGAGACTGGAGCTGCCTCCATCTGCATGTAACCAGTCACAAGCAGAGCTGTTCTCCACAACAGTGCAGAAGCACGACAAAGCAACACTTACAGAAAGAAAGCCTAGAAAAAACGTCTGTATCCTGAGTACTAAGCATCTGACAGTTGCCATTGGCGGTAACACAAAGAGAAAACCAGAGACCCTGGCGCACTATAACAGAAGAAATGTAGGCTATTAGTCCTATACATTTAGGCGCACCTTGGTATATTTCATGCATTGTGCTCTTCTGTAACAAATTGTATTTTTTGTCCTATTTGCTCATGTTTAGTACTTTATTCCAGGTTTGTGTGGATAAGATGGCCAGGCAGTTCACGGTGAAAGGGGGTACTCGCCACTGGCCTGTTGCCTTATTCTACAACCTGTTTGACCTGGCTGCTATCAACGCGCACGTTTTGTTCACCCTGTGCACCGGTAAGACAACGCTGCGGCGAGATTTCGTCATGGATCTGGCATGGGAGCTTCGTGAGAACCACACGAGAGCCAAGACGAAGGCAGCTGCAGCCGCCAAGGAGGCAGCCAAGGCCGCACCGCCTCCTTCCCGGGCACCCATCCAGCTGCCTAATTGGAATAGAACACAGTGCCAGGTGAAGCCGCAGTGTGCACGGAACCAGGCCCATGAAAGCTGTGCACAGTGCCACCGATTTGTTTGTGGGTCTTGCACCATGTTCGAAGCTGTGCGCTGACAGTGGATCAGAGCAATAGAGGAGAGGAGGAAGAGACTGATTAATGCATAAAAGGCATCCCACTGAAGGCGAGGGCACAATACCGTGTTCAACCCCAATCTAATGAACAAATTACTTGTTTCATGTCATGGATATTTAACGAATATTACCATATGTATTTAATGGTTCACATGTGTTTTGCACTCTTTATATACGTTGGCGCTTCTGTGAATGCATACATCCCGAGTGGCACAGCGGTCTAAGGCACTGCGTCTCAGTGCAAGAGGCGTCACTACAGTCTTTGGTTATAAGCCAGGCTGTATCACATCCGGCCATGATTGGGAGTTCCATAGGGCGGCGCACAATTGGCCCAGCGTTGTCCAGATTTGGCTGGGGTACGCTTTCATTGTAAATAAGAATTTGTTCTTAACTGACTTGCCTAGTTAAATACAATTTTTTTTAAACAGTTGACCGTGCTAGTCCTGAGGGTGATTATTTCTGTGTGAAACTTTTAGCTAAATCTACTATGCAAATAAAGTTGGTTAAATTGTGTGTTTTTATTCCAAGAAAAACACAAATATGCTTTAGAGGCCTGTGGAATTATGCATGTAGTAGTAATGGGTAGGTGAACCTTAACACAGGCCTACTATCTGGGGTAGGTAAATGATATTCACAATAGAAAAAGTTAGGTAAAATGACTTTTGTTCTACCAGACCGATCTGTGTGTTGATTGATGGCTCGTGGGGGGAGAGAGGCAGATGAATGGGGTGGGGAGTGAGAAGTTTGTGTGGTGAAAACGTCTCCAGATGGCTATGCCTTATAATGATACTGTATTTCATTAATGGGATGACAAAATAACATAATAGGGCTATTGAGAGTTAATGTAAAATAGTCACAAAATGTTTTGTACCAAAAACATTACTTGAGGAAAACCTTCATCTTATCATTGATGTGGTCCTTTATGGTTATTGTTTCTTCCTGCTTTTCCAAACCTAGACATTATTTATTAACCCCCGCACAATTTAATACATTTAATGTATTTGTATTTGTTTATTTAGCTGAAAGTATCGCATAGGTTATAAAAATATATTTATAACCTATGCGTTTGGAATAATATGAATCCAAAGGGAACCATCGCGCTGTCCCAGAAGCTTGGCTGGTGCGTAAAAGCCGTGAATTCAGACAAACAAAAAGGTGTAGCATAAGGATTAGGCCTACTTAATTATTATATTTGTACAATTATTTGAACTGCATTAGGAATAGCGTACAGCAGACTTTTGGCTTTACAGCTTTCTTCAGTGTGTAGGTGCAATTTTATTTGAATTCAAAACAGCTTTTTTTAGGGAGCAACTGATGAGTAGCAGGTGCTTTTAATCAGGGTTGCCACTCATCTGCCAATCAGGGATGTGTCTTTTCTGGTCTACCTGTATACAAACAAGTTAGTCGCAAAGAAATACAGAATTCTAAGGTATGAGAGCGGGCACCAAGGACAATTCAATTGCCTTTGGTGTCTGCTCACTTGAATACATTATGTCAATTCACGAGATACCTTTCCACAAGGGATAGCAGGCTCAGCCGTCCATAAATATGTGGGGCTAACTCATAAACGATATGCAAAATCTGCAGGGACAGTGTTCTTGTAACAGTCTAAATTTGGCCTATAGGAAGGAGGTGAAATCTAATTATTAGTTTAAACCGTGTGGAGATATAGAATTTAATGCATATACCCACATGGCATCTCTTTGGAGTAATTTGTTTTCGTAATCACCTACTCTGCTTGGCGGATTAACTTCTTTGATCGCAATTAATTAATAAAAATGATTTTGTTGTATAAAGTGTCTCGCAACTGACGAGGTGATACTGTATCCTGATGTCTAATAGTGTTTTTTATCTTCTCCAAAGCGTACTTTCAGGGCGCGGGATGTTTCCCCAATATAAATCTTATTACAAGAACACTAACATATCGATAACTCTTTTAGTAGTGAAAGTTATACATTATCTCACAGGTCCCGGAAGTCTGAGGGCATACTAAATTAGAACGTTTCCCCATGGTGCTCCACGAGGAACATCAATCGCTAAATAATAGAAGTATAACCAAACCCCTGATGCAGGAGCTGCTTGACTTTTTAAACATAGACCTATATGTTGACATTAGTGCCAGGGGGAAGAAGAACTCTGCACAGGTTAGACATGTGGCATTGACTTTGCCACAGTTTGGGAAGTGTCGTCATGAGTTACCCTGTAGTGAATAGAATTAACTAATTACCAAAAAAATGAATGAATTAGCCATTTGGAAACGTATTTTCCTTCATCTAAATAGACCTTTGTGGTTAACGCACTAATTTCAATATCACAAACGAAAAATAAAATGACACAACTCTTACACCAAGGACAGCTTTCTGATGTTGGTAGGTCTATTTTTCGTTCCCCACTGCACAGTTCGGCTTGTCTTCACCCAGCTGATAACAGCACGTCGAAACTCGTGTCACGTAGTTAGATGGACGATCATGGGTGAGACATATGAGCAACGTTGAATAATCAATCCATGGTTAATTATCACTCATCAAAAGAAAATGTTGCGTGTGCTTCAGATGGCCATATCAGTCCACTAATACAGGACTAGTAAAGGCCCACTGCACTACTTTTGTGAAAATAATTGTTGCTTATTAATAAAACTAAAAAACATTGTAATTTATCAGGGTGTTAGGCAACACCCTCAGCATCCCTACTTCCCGATACTATGACATCATGCCGGGGTCACTGTGGTCCTTCTCACAGGGAAGAAACGCCCACCTTGCACCCTATTTTTGATCAAGATACGATTTAATGATTTTCTATATACACTTGGACGTCATTGCGCTGACCGGCCATTTACTCAGACCAGAGATCCCACGATATAGCCACTGAGGACATCCGTGATGAGTTGGAAAGCCAACACATCTTAGACCGCTGCTCCCGAGTTTATATGGATCACTTGAGATGGAGTTTTCCAGGCTATCGCATTACATTTTTTTCTGATTGCTTAGGCACCATCTTTGAAACTATAGGCTATTTTTACTAAACTCTACACATTAACCACAAAACCTTACAACAAACCAGCAAAACGTTATACATCTCTTGCAAAAGCAAACAATTCTTGCAAAACTCTTCAAACTCTTTAAAATAAATGTGTTTTTGCATCAATACAGTACACACAAACCATCATTTCAATAAGCACACGATGTCACGTTCTGACCTTAGTTCTGTTGTTACGTCTTTGTTTTAGTATGGTCAGGGCGTGAGTTGGGTGGGTTGTCTATGTTCCTTTTTCTATGTTTTGGGATTTCTGTGTTTGGCCTGGTATGGTTCTCAATCAGAGGCAGCTGTCAATCGTTGTCCCTGATTGAGAATCATATTTAGGTAGCCTGGTTTCACTTTTGAGTTGTGGGTGATTGTTTCCTGTGTCTGTACCATACGGGACTGGTTCAATTTTCGTTTGTTCAGTCACGTTATTTTGTATTTTTGTAGTGTTCAGTTTTATATATTAAAATGGACACTTACCACGCTGCACATTGGTCCGACATCTCTTACTCCTCGTCAGAAGAAGAGGAGAGTCGTTACACACAAAGCACCAACTAGGAACGGATGGTATACATGCCCTGCTGTGCAGTTTGCAATAAAGTTTGCCATACATGTTTTAAACACACATAGGTATCCAAACGTGTAAAGTATGGATGTGTATTCCAAACATAACACACTATCAATACAAATAAGGGGGATTTTTAAAAATGGTATTCTCAAAATATTATAATACTCCTCAAACAACAAAAGCGCAGTAGAAGAAAAGAAAAACATTTGTCCTAGAAAAAAAAGAACTGAAAAATATTAGGCTCCATCTCACCTTCTTTGTGGGTCTGGCCATAAGACTTCATCCACATCACATGCGACGTTGTCTTGAGCTAGGCAGCGTGGAAAGTATCGCCTGGAATGCCGTACCCAGGTCTGGCATGACCCCTGATCGACGTCTCCACAAGCCTCCTCCAATGCCCGAGAAGGGCTATGCGTTGGTGGGGCTGGCTATCATACACTTTCCAATGCCATGCAGAGAAGAATTCTTCAATAGGATTCAAGAACTGAGAGTATGAGGAGAGATTGAGTGCGATGAAAAGTGGGTGGGTGACCTGTGAACCAATTGCGGACCACAGCAACCGGGTGGAAACTAACATTGTCCCAGACGATAACGTACCTGGGCTACTCTGGCCCATGGCCATTAGGGATTAGTCTGTTGTGGAGGGTTTGCAGAAATGTGATAATGTGTGCAGTGTTGTATGGGCCTAAAATTGCATGGTGGCGAAGGACTCCGTTTTGACTAATAGCCGCACACATGTTATGTTGCCACCACGTTGTCCCGATATATTGATGATGGTACTGTGTCCGATTATATTTTTGTCGCGGCCCCTTGTCTTTGCAAGTTTGAAACCTGCCTCGTCCACATATATTCGCTCATGATGCACTGCATCTGCTTCTAGCTCCATGACTCTCGGAAAGAGACAAGACAAAACAATGTAGCACAGTAGGAAAAGACAGGGATCAGTCAATATGATGTAGCACCATACACTTCCAGATCCAGTACCAATGATAGGATACTATAGCTTACCTGCACATATTCATATCTCAGTTGTTTTACACGGACTGAGTTTATTTCGAAAGGGACTGCTTCATCCTAATTATATTGCGTTTCAGTAGACGACCGTGCAGAGAGACTCACTCTGTTGACGTTTAGGAATATGGTGTTATCTACCATTATGTGGTCCTGCAAGGTCTCTGAGTCTGATACAGTTATTTGCAATGACCACAATGTGGGTCTCCAGCTCTGGGGTGAACAGTCCACCTCTTCCACCAGATACTGGTTTTCTAGCAATTCTATAAAAACATTTGAATGGTTTTAGTGATAGATCCTTCTCATTACGAAAGTACAGTACATATTACTGTACCAGTAAGACTACAGCCCTTACAGATACTTACCGGTTCTCATTTCGAAATATCCGGATGATACCTGCAACAGTATAACTGCTCAGATTTGGTTGAACCCGTTGCCCAGCCTCCCTCATGCTCATCCCATGGTTGACAACATGATTTCATCAGTTATTGTGTTCCTGACTCCCCTTCCTCTTCCCCGTCCTCTCCTTCTCCCCCGTCCTACTGCACCTCTTCCTCCTCCTCCTCCTCCTCCTACTTCTTCACCTCCTCGTACTCCTCCAGTTCTCACCCCTCTTCCTCTCTGTCCAATATTGGCCTCCATTGTTGTCCAAACCAAATGTTTACCAGTGGCCTATGTATAGTTCTCAAGCTCTGATTTGTAAGTGAACTCATGATCTGTAAGTGTTTTCACATGTGTCCATGTGGAAAGGCAATTGGCGAAATAGTGTAGCAATGTAGAGACCAATGTTTACAGTTTTGCAAAAAAGTGTGTTATAAAAGGACAAGTGTAAAGCAGAGAACGTGCATTCAGTTTGGCACACTTGGTAAATGCATCGGCTACAAGTGTTAATGGTTTCAGAGATAGTGCTTCAAGAATCACTGTTAGTGTTTAAGCATTCAGAAAAAAACTGTAATCACGCATTAGAGTCTGAAAAGGCTCTAGTCTAAAGTCAAGAGACAGTTGAAGTGTTGGCCACCGCATGCTTATGTCAAATAACACCAGATCGAAAAACATGCAAAAGAAAGGAGAGGAGATAAGAAGATATTGATTCATGCGTAAAGAAACAAATCCCACTGAATGCACCGAAGGAGGTTCATACTGTGTCCGATCTAGCTTTAACGACTCTTGTTTACATCATGGATATATTTACACACATACTCGTTTCTGCATTTTATTTTTCACATTTGTGATTTGCTAAATGTAATCGACAAAATAAAACTGTTCAAATGAATTAGTTTGTGGTGTTTTTATTCAAAGACAAACGACAGTAACTGTTTGTGGAGCAACATTGTAAGATGCATGTTATTTCTTATTAAAGTATATTCACTCCTGCTTTAGTCCAACATGGCAACAAATGGTCACTAAGGTCAACAAAAGAACCCCATAATAGGGAGTGTTAGTTTTAATGGGTGCAATAGCCAAAGAAAGGCTACAGGGCTTTTGGGGGAGGACACCCAACACCATCTCGCAAATTTGAACCCCCCACCCCCCGTCATTTCATCAACCTTCTTTGCATTACAATTCGAAAAATACATGTTTTTTTTTTTTAATCCCCCAGAATATATACAAGATGAAAAATACAGTTTGGTTGGTTTAGCAGTAGGGTTTTAAGAATCGCATTAAGTGTCATAATATTATTCGAACATACTACATATCCATTTCTCCTCGTCACGTTTTGAATAGGGCAAAACAGTGATGGAAGAAAACCATACAGGTGTTAGCAATCACAAAGTGTGTCAGGAGAATGTCAGTATGTATGTGCAGTATTAAAATGGTTAGAAATGGTTATGTCGTTACCGAATGATTACCATTATATCAACTGACTGTACAATACGTATCTCAATAAAACTGTTGACCGTTCTCTTCTTAGAGATCACCAAACTCTCTCAGTAATACACACTAATACTGACTGAGATGAGATTGTACTTTATTCATCCTCAAGGGGAAATTAGTTTAGATTCAAATCTCTTCTCAATAGCTGATAAGGAACCAGCCAGTGACCCCTATAGATAACAGACAGAAACAAAAATAGCATATTCTCATCAACCAATACAATATCAACTTTCCAGTACAACTTTGAATACAGTCATTCCCATTTGCTGAGGCAGTTGATATAGACACACGTTTAGTTGAGTCAATTCAGATTCTGTCTCCAAAATATTTATTGGTTTAATTTACTGGCATAAAATCGTACGACATGTGGGGGAAATGATCTCAGGAACACACTGGTTACGTTTTCAATCCAAATAAAATAGAATTTTCCTATAAAAACACAATCTACACTTTTACGTTGTCTACAGTTGACCAGCAACTGCAGCAAAATAATCAGACAAAATGCTACACAAAAATATATTCACTTATATAATTTTATATAATTGTATTTCTTATTTCAAAAAACACTCGCACATCTGAGTTATCTGGTTGCAGGTGCGAGGGAATATGATAATCTCAAAGAAAAGAGAAACCTGCACATTGCTCTTGCTCTAATTAAAGCATATTTCAAACCAAGTAATACCAGCAAGAGCAGTGTGCGGGTTTCTCTTTTGTTTGAATATAATGGCATTGCAAATTACATTTAGGTTGTAAACTCAAGAGTACGCAAGTTGATATGATTTCCATTCTGCTGCAAGCCATTCTTCAATTATCTTGCAGGGGTCGCCAAATCCACATGAAAGTCCAGCCAACCATCGCAAAGCATCTGTTTAGCTTCTTCACACATCACACCAGGACAACTGGGCACAGACGTCAATTCAATGTCTATCCACGTTTTTTCTATAATTTTTTTAAAAATGACGTGGAAACAACGTTGATTCAACCAGTTTGTGCCCAGTGGGGTGGCTCGATTCAATCCATATCGCTGAAGTTCAAAGTTATAGCGCGATTTACATTTAATGGCAATGTTCCCACGTTTATGGAGACTGCATTCATAGTAAACTGAATTTTGTCGGCTCAATCAGAAATCAAGCATGCTAAATGCAGGTTGGCATTTATTGTCATGAATCTTGCCCTGGAGTCAGCTCTGCAGAGTGGTCATAAAAACCTAACCTTAACTCTAACCTTAAACACACCGCTAACCCGAATGCCTAACTCTAACCTTAAATTATGACCAAAAAGCTACATTTAGTTTTCATACATTTTTACAAAATAGACCATTTTGGCTTTGTGGCTGGCCCATCTAGCGGAAATCGCTCACTGCTGCTCCCAGGGCAAGACTCAATGACAATAAACGTCAACCTTCCGCTATAGCGCTGAATTTCAGTGATACGGATTGAATCAAGCCCCAGAGGTAATGTGAAAGACAACTGTGAGATCACACAGTCGGGCATCCCATTCTATGTGTTGACCTGGATAGAAAGCAGCAGCGCTGGACTTGATTCTGGCTGCCGGTACTGATCAAATTCAGGTGCAGGGGCTCCACAATACTTTTGAGCTAATATTCTATAAGAGGAACAGGAGCTCAAGCAGCAGAACATTTGAGGTGCCGGTACTCAGCTCCGATGAGCTCCTGCCCAAGTCAAGCACCGGAAAGGAGCAGAAGCTCAGCGTTCTCTAACCAGGTCCCAGTGTTAGAAGAAGACAGTCAGATACACTGACTTCTGCAAGTGGAGCATGCATGTACATTTGTCCTTGTAACGAAAAAACTGACCGTGAGGATGTGATGTAAGAGAACTTCCTGGTCCGATGACCTCACAAAAGAGTCACACAAGGGTGTTTCTTAAAAAGTGTACTTCAGGCCCCAGTCATACTACTAGAAACGTCAGTCAGTTCTCAGAGCGAGCGTATCAGAGTATGGAGGGCTCTCCGGCGGCCATTTTGTGCTCCTTCTTTAGGAAACACAAAGTCCAAGCTGACCCGACACTGGACTTGACCAACCAACTCCTGACGCTCACGTGCCGTATCCCTAAAAGGAGAGTGAAATGCATGCAGACACCAGACACTTCTCTCCACACCTGCTTCCTCTTTCTGTCTCCTTTTAGAAGAATAGGAACTACTTTTTCCATTGAGTAGTCTAGGATCCCTTCACAACACACAGCAACATTCTCTGTCCCTATCGTTGAAATATACAGTGTATTTTTTCAATTTCCGCCATTCACTACCATTCTATGGATACACGTCCATATTAGGACATCCTCAGTATCACCATTCAGTATCATTCCATCATACCCGCGTGGTGTCCATATTAGGACTGCCTCAGTCTCAGCAGTCAGGTATTGTACTTGTTCCACCCTCCATCAGTGCTTTCTCAGGTCTATGTGTGCTGATGTATGAGTCTGAATTGTTCCTGTATGTGTTTGTACACTAGTGAAAAATCCAATGTTCCCTCTAGGGATCAATAAGGTTTTATTTCATTTCAATTCAGTTTCATTCATCCAATTGGCCAGGCAGTAGGCAGTTGCCATTGTGCTGGTTAGCTGGGATAGCTGGTATACACAGGTTAAGGTTGGGCACTCTGCGGTAGACAAAATGGAAGGGTTGCGAGTTTGGGTGGCTGTGTATCTCCGCTTTGATTCGCTGGGGGTGTGTGTCCAGGGCTAGCTGCTGACTGGTTGCCTCAGTGATGAGAAAGAGGGAGTGGTTCTCAGGGTCATGAACATTGAACTTGTAGGCGCAGAGCGAGCATACTTCTTCGGTGGTGGAGTACGGGTGGACTAGGAGGGTTTTGGCTGTGCAGCCGCTGTTGACTTCTTGTAAGGCGACTCGCAGGTAGTTCTGAAGGAGAAGGGATACAAGGAATGTAATACAGGTATCATTCATACAAAAATACATGTAACACAGATATAAAATATACACATGCAAAAACACATGGGAGAAAATGACACAAAGAGAGACAGAGAACATTACACGGATATCAGTTATATGCAGGTGCACATGCAGGATCAGAACTGAGACACAAATACACAGGAATGTTTTTGTTTTTGAAGACACACAGGGAGAAAGATGAAGGAGCGCTGGTACGACTCTATAGCCTCTATTCTTTGTATGGCGTTTACAGGAAGACACAGCCATTTCAGAGCGAACAGAGAAAACCAAGACAACGTGACATTAGTACACAATCACATGCATCAGATTAGTCCTATCTCATCTACCTATCAGCTTCCTTCTCAATATCACTCCCTTCTTGACCGTCCCTAACCCGGAAATCAAACACATATTTTTCTTCATAGTTCCAGATCATTTTTGAATACAGATCCAGATGTAGAGGGATAGTCTCAGCATGTCACCACCGGCGCATCTCATGCAGATTGGTGTTGAGTGAAGTTGCCCCGTGACGCTAATCTTGGGTCAGTTTTGCATTCCCACCCACTAATGGTTAAGGTTAGGATTGGGGGAAAGAAAGCTGATCCTAGATCTGTACTTAAGGGAAACTTCACACTGGAGCCATGCAGATTCAGTCCCCGCCTCGGGGGAGGCGTTTTAGGGGGGCGTTCTTTCAAACTCACTGCCTGGGGGGGGGTCAGATGGGGTTCAGGGCGATACCTGGAAATCGTCCACGGAGGGTGCCGTGCGCTGGGCGGTGCGTCGGCGGTGCCACTGGTGCAGGGTGTCTCTGGCCTCGGAGCTGAGGACCCTGGCTGCCTGTTCCTCCTGGAAGTTCTTGATGAGAGCCATGGCCCCGTACGCACTGGTCAGGTAGTAGCCGCCTGGGAGAGGGAAGGTTGGGGAGAAGGGGAGAGCAGGCAGGGAAGGAGGAGACCCAGGAAGAGAAATATAATACATGTTAATATGGGCATGCTGCTGTTTGACTGTGGTCGTGTTAATGTGTCAACGAGGCTATACGAGGTGGAAAATGACGTATACAGTCTGTATGTTGGTGAAGAATACATTCTGGTTTATACGTGAGTATATCGCATTGCACTCCTACAGTGTGTTTGGGACTGAGAACAGGACACTGGACTAGAGGAAGTGCCCTTTGTAAGATAATCATCAGGAAGCCACTAACTAGAGGGACAATACCTTTTCCAAGGGAACCCACCCACACCTTATGAACATTCCAATTCACATCGTCTTCCTGTGGAACACACTTGTTTCCTACCAAGCCTGCCTTCCAGTCTGGGCTTGAACTTGACCTGTAGTTGCCTTTGCACGACCTGAGCTAACACATATGCATGGTTATGAACTTGATTTTGAGATAAATTGCCTGTTTATTGCAGAAAAAAATGATGTTAGGTAGAGTGTACCAAGATAGTAGATTTAATTTATTATAGACCTGTCTAGATCTAATATTACTGTGAGTTAAAGTGAGGTAGGGCTGCGTTTTTACTGTTTATGATACGGGCACACAGGAGAACTGACCAGATTGTGTTGTCCTGACCCAAGTTCCTGAAGTTGGACTATGATTGGGCCAGGCAGATCTATTGTCAGTCCAGACACTGCCTCCTGTACATGTGTGAAGGTGAAATCTGTCACAACAAAACCTTGCAAGACGGCCAGTTCAGAGGGTCGCTTAGCAGCATGACACAACACGAGCTTGACTCATTCTGATAGATAAAGGTAGGGATAGATCAGTTGGAGGAGACAGACAGGTAGACCTCCCCTCTTCAATGATCAGTCCAGGTAAACTGTATACTGTGGTATTGAATCCAGTGTCATTATGTGATGGGAGACCTACCCTCTCCATGTAGCAGTGTGGGATCCAGCAGCTCCATCATGTAGAGGATCTCAGTGTCCAGCTGAGGCATGTCACACTGGGCCAGGACATAGGTCAGCATCGGTAGGAAGTCATCTGCTCCGTACATCCTCCCTGAGAGAGAGAGACAGATTATTATTATTTTTATGTTAATATTGTACATCTCCAAATTAAGCTTTGGCAATATGTACATTCTTACATCATGCCAATAAAGCAAATTGAATTGAAGGGAATTGAGAGAGAGAGTGGAGAGAGAGAGAGAGGAGAGAGAGAAGAGGGAGAGAGATAGAGGAGAGCGAGAGAGAGAGAGAGAGAAGAGAGGAGAGAGAAAGAAGAGAAGAGAGAGAGAGGAGAGCGAGAGAGAGAGAGAGAAAGAAGAGAAGAGACAAGAGACAAGAGAGAGAGCGACAAGCGACAAGCGAGAGCGAGAGAGAGAGAGAGAGAGAGAGATAGAGAGAAGCGAGATAGAGAGAGGAGAGAGAGAGAGAGATAGAGAGAAGCGAGATAGAGAGAGGAGAGAGAAAGAAAAGAGAGCGAGAGAGCAAGAGAGAGAGAGAGAGAGAGAGAGAGAGAGGGAGGGAGGGAGAGGGAGAGGGAGAGGGAGAGAGAGAGAGAAGGAGAGAGAGAGAGAGAGAGAGAGAGAGAGGGAGAGAGAGAGAAAGGCATGTCACAATGGGCCAGGACGTAGGCCAGTATGGGCAGGAAGTCATCCTCCCTGTACATCCACCCTGAGAGAGAGTTACACAGCGGGGAAAGGAAAGGTGAGGTATTGGAAAGGTGTGGTTAGATGAAAACACACACATGAACACACAAACACACACACTCAGAAGCATGCAGATAAAACAGGTTTAGGGGTCAATAGAATTTCAATATAATTAAAAAAATATTTGATCAAACAGAAGAATTAAGAAAAAGTGATTTTTAGTTTCCTTCCTGAATTTACTGAATTTAAATGGAATTGATCCCAATCTTGTGTAATACACAACCAGGTACACTATAGACATATATGTGGAACTCATCCACACTCTCTGCACATGCACCCTCTCTCCCAAAACACATCCTCCCCCCAATCCCACCTACCTGAGTTATCCTGCATGATGGTGTAGATGAGTTTACACACTCGGAGCAGCAGCGACACCTTCTTATCCGGGGAGTACATCTTCCTCATGTTGTGGAACTTGTGGCGGATCTTTTCGATGGCCATGGGGTCAGGGGGCACGGCCCCGTCCACACCCAGGTCCTGGGGCCTCCGGGTCTTAGCCAGGGCCAGGTTCTCCCTCAGCTGCTGCCAGCCTCCACTGCTCACCTAGGAGGAGAGGAAGGAGGAGAAGGTTATGAGCGTAGAAGTTTAGCTATAAGAAGTGACAAAGCCCCAATGCTTAAATGGGAGAGGAGAGAGAGGAAGGTCAAGGTTATGATTATAGATATATAATTACTAGACAAACAAGGTTATGAATCATCATCATGGTAATGATCGCCATCTATTAATTAAATTTCTATGATCATTGTTCCTTCTATTTATTCTATTTCCATCATAGAAATGTAATTACCAGAAGGGGAGAAAACCACTCAGACCTGTGGTTATGGTGACATCAACTTCAGGATTCTCCTTAGTGTAAACACTGCATATGAAATATATCCTGTTAAAAGACATGAGCTCCTTGACTGACGTTCTACTAACTTTCTGAATCAACTATGATTCTATCAGGTGCTGCAATGGAAGACAAAGCTCACCTGGAAGTCGTGCAGGGCCACTTCCACTACGCCCTTCAATGGCTTCAACACACATTTGTGCATGGCCTTCTCCAGGACAGAGTCTAGAGATAAAACACATAGACACGTTGGGGGTTACTGACTGAGTCGTCAATAGAGTTCAATAAATCTAAACTGGATCAAGACACACTGCTGTGTGCAGGGCTTTCTTCGTCTTTTTTTGGAGTTCGAGCAATGTTTCACACAATTAGGAGGATGTGGTAAAACTCTCCGTTACAATAAGAGCTTCACATTTCAAACTTTTAAAGGGGGTAAATCTCATGCAACTGCAAACGCTTTTCCGCAATAAAACGGTAAACTTAAAGGCTGTAAAAAGTCATGCCGTAAAATAAATACCATCCATAACCATTAAAAACCTCAACTGACCCAGATGCAATAGCATTTTACTGTACAATGGTGCGCGTACGCTGTGAATCACCTCAAGATCCCCAGGAGAATAAATGGATACATCCTTGAACACAAAGTTCACAGTTTGATAAAACAATAGCTCACATCCATCACGTAGCCTATTCTATTATTTTTCATCTGACCTCAAACTGTATAAAATCAGGGTCAGCGAAGCGGTGCAACCTGTTTTCAAGCAAATAACTGTTTCTCAGTCATTGCTGCTGATTAACTAGCGGTGACAGAGCCCATGAACCGTAGCCGGCAGCTGGGTACTGATCCGTAGTTTTGCATTGGTTAACGCCACTGTATCATGCAAAAGGACTTCATCCAAATTAATCTAGTGGCCTATTGTGTGGAAAACCTGAGAGTAGCAGAAGTCAAGAAAGGAGGACTGCTTTATGGTGTTTGACATGAGCAATACTGGGTTTTCCAGGAAAACAGAGCTGGGAGAAAGAGAGAGAGAGAAAGAGAGAACAAGAGTGAGAGGGGTACAGAGAGCTTGAGAGAGAGAGGTACAGGGAGAGAGAGAGGTACAGAGAGAGAGAGAGAGGTACAGAGAGGGAGAGGTACAGAGAGAGAGAGAGAGAGAGAGAGAGAGAGAGAGAGAGAGAAAGAGAGGGGTGTACAGAGAGAGAGAGAGAGAGAGAGAGAGAGAAAGAGAGAGAGAGAGAGAGAGAGAGGGAGAGAGGGGTGTATAGAGAGAGAGAGGGGGGGGATGTACAGAGAGAGAGGGGGGGTGTACAGAGAGAGAGAGAGGGGGGTGTACAGAGAGAGAGTGAGGGAGAGAGAGAGAGGGGGGGTGTACAGAGAGAGAGAGAGGGGGGGGTGTACAGAGAGAGAGAGAGGGGGGGGGGGGGGTGTACAGAGAGAGAGAGCGAGGGGGGGGGTTGTACAGAGAGAGAGAGCGAGGGGGGGGGGGTTGTACAGAGAGAGAGAGGGTGTACAGAGAGAGAGAGAGAAAGAAAGAAAGATAAAAAGAGGGAAGTTTGGGGAAGTGTAAGGTTAGAAAACTCCCCACTCAGACTACACAGCACTATATTCCTATATGTAAATGAGCCAGTTTAGCAAAGCATTGTCAACCAAGGTAAAAACTGTGTAGCGTTTTACTGTCGGCTACGACTAATAAAATAAATATGATTCTGAACAGATGGAGAGGTAGGTAGATTATTAACATGGACTCGAGAGCTGGATAAACAAACACTGATTAGTAGTTCATACACATGAAGTAAACACACACACACACACACACATCCCTCTACACTTCCTTACTGCTGGTTTCCTCTCAGGACCTTGACTCCTTGGTATGTTGGGCAATGTTTGTTATGTTGCTATACCTCCTCTGTAAAGCCTTGGGCTACACTGTAAGTCTTGGGCAACAATGGGCCACACTCCTTAGAAAAAAGGGTTCCAAAAGGGTTCTTTGTGGAGAGATAGGGTTCTACCAAGAACCAGTTTGATCAGAAGAACCCTTTTTGGAAGACAAGGGTCCTTTGTAAGCCAAATGGTTCTACCTACAACCTTGAACATCCTACATTGTTTTTGGAAGAGAGGGTTCTTTGATATTTCTTTGGAAGGCAAGAAGGGTTCTACATAGAACCAGACGTCCTTCATCACTGTTAGGGGACCTCTTCATACTGAAGAATGGGTCTAGTTTTTTATGATTAGCTTTTGTTGTTGTGTATAATAAGGCATATATTATTGTGTATATGAATACAGTTCTTTTTAAACATCCAATCTGTTGGATTTATTGCACCCGAGATGAATTTATTGCAACTGAGATGGTTGTTCCAGTTTAAATGATTGAGGTAGTCTCAGTATTCAATATTCCCTACCCTGGCAGCCATTCTGAATGCAGGTTGTGGGTGATTAATCATTCCACTTGTTGGATATCTCTGACTCCAATAGAAATGAAACATCACTTTGCAAGCCAGCATAATGTGACTTGCAGGCCTGATGTGGCCTGTAAACCAGGAGATTCTTAACACAACTGTGTTGCGGTATAACTAGGCCCTCAAAGAAAGGCCAACGACTTCTAGAACTAACCCAAGATAGTTGTTTCCAATAGGAGCGAATGAAGCATAATGTGCAGAACAAACAAGGAGGTGGGCAGAGCCAAGCATGAGCTAGTGAGATCCTATTGGCTCATTCTAGCATGTATTTGCATATTTCTGTTAGGGAACACCTACTCCATGAAGTGCGTGTGTGCAATAACTCAATTCACCCTTACACTCCTCCTAAACAACAACATATTTTACAACTTTAGCAAAAGATAAAGTCTCTAAAACTCAGTCCACTCTGTTTGTTCCAGATTCTAGTTTTGGAAACTGTATGGAGGTCATATGGCCAAAACCCATCTCGCTCAATCTTCTCCCTCTGCCGGCCACTGGGTTTCCTCTGATCACCATATTTTGTACTGAGTGGAAACGCCAACCGGATGCTTCACATGTATACATCCGGTGAAATATCTGACTCATTGTTCTATTTGTGGAAAGGCCTTATGATATATACTACCGTTCAAAAGTTTGGGGTCAGCCTATACAATGAATCATACCATGACTGTACTCATAGGTCACCTTCACAACCATTCAAAAGTTTGGGGTCACTTAGAAATGTCCTTGTTTTCAAAGAACATTTAAAAAAAATTGTCCATTAAAATAACATCAAATTCTTCAGAAATACAGTGTAGACATTGTTAATGTTGTAAATGACTATTGTAGCTGGAAACCCATTATCAGCAACCATCACTCCTGTGTTCCAATGGCAAGTTGTGTTAGCTAATCCAAGTTAATCATTTTAAAAGGCTAATTGATCATTAGAAAACCCTTTTGCAATTATGTCAGCACAGCTGAAAACTGTTGTCCTGATTAAAGAAGCAATAAAACTGGCCTTCTTTAGACTAGTTGAGTATCTGGAGCATCAGCACTTGTGGATTCGATTACAGGCTCAAAATGGCCGGAAACAAAGAATTTTATTCTGAAACTCGTCAGTCTATTCTTGTTCTGAGAAATGGAAGGCTATTCCATGTGAGAAATTGCCAAGAAACTGAAGATCTGGTACAATGCTGTGTACTACTCCCTTCACAGAACAGCGCAAACTGTCTCTAGAGTTAGGGTTAGGTTCAGTTTTAGGGTAAGGGGTTTGGGGTTAAGGAAAATAGGATTTTGAATGGGAATACATTTTTTGGTCCCACACTTGGATATTAAAACCAACCTGTATGTGTGTGTGTGTGTCGGTGGGTATCTGTGTGTGTTGACAGTCCTCTGGTTCCCTTTATAAACACACACTTGGTTACTCTACCTCCATGCTCACTCTTTACCTCAATTACCAGTAAAACTACATTTTGGGCTTTCAAATGACATTACGACGACCTACACCCATTCCTCCCTAACGCCTCTTATACATACAGTATACAGTCTACACTGACATAGTATGTCAACAGTGAGTGTAGGAGAGCACAGTCCAAGCTTCACTTCTCTATTCCTGAAAGCCTTCCATAGCCTGCGGCTTTTACCATTACGTCAGTCTGTCTGTCTATACAGGAATCCCATTTGTGTTACTAGTCGAGACTAAACCTTGTAAACATTGTATCTGGTGGCAAACACGGAACATCCTAGCCTATGTTACTGTCCTTTGGGTCGCAGAATGTTATTGTGCCTGGTTTAGTAAATGCATGCATAGGCCTATCGAGAGCATTGGTAGTCTTTTATTGTTATGTTTATTAACTTGCATACTTCTAAGTTGAAAGAGAGAGAGTCACTTGCTTTGGCAATGTTAACACGTTTCCCATGCCAATAAAGCCCCTTGAATTGAATTGAATTGAGAGACAGAGAGAGAGAGAGAGAGAGATAGACAAAGAGAGAGAGGGGGAGAGACAAAGAGAGAGAGGGGGAGAGACAAAGAGAGAGAGGGAGAGAGACATAGAGTGAGAGGGAGAGAGACAAAGAGAGAGAGAGAGAGAGATAGACAAAGAGAGAGGGGGAGAGAGACAAAAAGAGAGAGGGAGAGAGACAGAGAGAGAGAGAGAGAGAGAGAGAGAGAGAAAGAGAGAGGTCAGCTACCACTCCAACAACCACTTCTTCTCTGAACAATGCTTGGCTGTTGTTGTTTACAAAGAACAAGGGAAAAGAGACGAGTGTAAAATTATGGCTACATAATCATGCAAATACGTATTCAGCCCAAACTCAATGAAAACCCTATTTGACAACATTGGCTAAGTCAGCCTCCATCACAATTTCACTGTCAAACATTAGCACTTGCTTGCTTCAGCTCCGTGTCGTCAAAATGAGGACTACGTATTGTAGCCTCATCTAACTAGGCCTATTTTCTGTCACTAGTAAGTCACACCATATTTGGTCCCACATTAAAAGAATCCCTGACATTTTGGGATTTTGGTTGGGAGATAACTGTCATTTTTGCCATTCCAATTGAACTACGAAAGAAGCTTGGCATTTGGCACAACTGTGTGAATTTGTGTCAAGCTGGAGAGGCCAGGAATAACTAACTGTAGGGAAGGGAGGGTACACTGGCATCTCACTGGCATCTCACTGGCATCTCACTGGCATCTCCGTAACCCAACACTGGTTTATATAACCAGTCTGTCTTAACATGGACTAATAGGGAGAGCTTCAAATAGCTGGGCTAATTTTCATCATGTACATAGACTAAGTCTTGACAGTTTATCACTGTAAATATGTTGTAAGTGGATTAGGTCACTGTGAAACTAGTTTTTAGGTATTACTTCCCTATTAGAGCTGAAGTGCTCGGAGAGAGAGCCAACATGAGCAAATAATTGGGATATGAGAAACACCCACAACCACACACTCATACAGATGTTCATGCGAAGTACATATGTATCTACCCACACACCAGCGTCCTTGTAGTCTGAGTTTCAATGATATGTACAGTAGGCCATAAAGCCCCCCCCCCCCCCCCCCCCCCCCCCCCCCACCCCACACACAATCCACACACACAAACTCACCTATCTGATCCTCGGGTATGAGCGATTCGATGGGCGGGTCCAGTTCGGAGCTCTGTGTCAGGTAGGCCTTCATCTGGGTCATGAACTGTCTGAGGGTCTGCAGGAGGTCTAAGCCTGACGTATGACACCCCTTATTCTCCTGTACAAAACTGATATAATCCTGAACCAGGCATCCAAAGTAGGAACTCTTGTCCCTGGAGAGCTCCGCTATCCTCCTCACGGCTCGCCTTTCTGGGGTCATGAACGTGCTGAAGACTCCAGAAACTTTCCGGAAGCTCAGCGCAACCTTGACCCCGACCCCTCTCCGGTGGGCTTTGAAGGGAGGACGGAGGCCCTGGTCCAGGTCGTTCTCCAGGCTGACGCCGTAGTCTTCCTCTTCTTCGTCACAGAGGTCTTCGTCGTCGCTGCTGTCCTTGTTGTTGCCAAGGTGATGCCGTAATCTGAGAGGGGGGCTGGCGGGGAGGGAGAGGGGAGGGTGGGAGTAGTCCAGAGAATCTGAGGAAGAGGTGGAGATGGACATGTCGCTCAGCCTCCCCTCTTGTCCCTCTCGCCTGGGGGTCTTACCCGGAGGGCTGGGGGGGCTACCAGCACCATTTCCCACTATGGAGGGAGCGGGTATGGCCGGTGTCTGGCACGGGGGAAGCTTGGCACGGGACAGAGCCTTGGCGATAGTTTCGTCATCAAGAGCGATGTGGCACCGGTGGGCGTCGATGTCAGGTTTATTGGGGCGTCTGGGAGGAGGGTGCTGAGGGTGTTGGTGGGGCACAGGGATGGCGGCGCTGCTTGTCATCTTTTTGGAATGGCTGCTGTGCCTGGCACCCATGGGAGGGCGAGGGGTGGGGCGAAGGTTCTGATTGGATGAAGGTTGCAGTGGTTGCCTGGTGACAACAATGGCTGTGGGCGTTTCGGGCATGCTGCTCTTGGGCTTCTGGGGTAGAGGGGTGGGGGGAGGGGGAGCTTGGCGGCGCTGGGAGAGGGAACGGGGGGGCGGGAATAAGAGGGAATGGGGAGGCGGGGGCCGAGGTGGACGTGACTTCCTGGTCACGTTGGGGTCCGTGACAGGGGCCGAAGACGTCCCACCGGTAGTTGCTGGGCTGGGGGTGGAGTGTGTGACGTAGGGGGAAGGAGAAAAGGAAGAGGATGGAGGGTCTTCCTCAAGCTGCCGGTGAGTCTGGAGGAAGAGGGGGTTGATGAAGCAAAGAGCCCCGTTGGACTGGCTTCTCTCCAGGCGAGAGGAGGAGGAGGAAGGGGGACGAGCTGGAGGAACGCTGCTGTGGCGAGTCACACTCTTTTTCTCTTGTGTCCTCTCTGCACCCTGGTTGTCACCGTCTCTGTCAGGGCGCTGTGGTGGAGGGCGAGAGGGAGAGGTTGTCCTTCGCAGGCTGCCTAGAGCAGAGTGCCAGAATCCTAACAGGAGAAAAGAGATTAGGAATCATTAACAGAGTCCACACGCTGTCTACATTGAAAAACCTCCAATAGCTGTCTAACCACAACCTGACCCAATAACACTCAAAGTCATGATAACCATTCAAAGAAACAGACATACACCTTCACACCTTCATGCACAGACACATACCCTCATACATAGACACATACATACCCTCATACACAGACACTTACATACCCTCATACACAGACACATACATACCCTCATTCGGACACATACATACCCTCATACACAGACACTTACATACCCTCATACACAGACACTTACATACCCTCATACACAGACACTTACATACCCTCATACACAGACACTTACATACCCTCATACACAGACATATACATACCCTCATACACAGACACTTACATACCCTCATACACAGACACTTACATACCCTCATACACAGACACTTACATACCCTCATACACAGACACTTACATACCCTCATACACAGACACGTACATACCCTCATACACATACATATACATACCCTCATACACAGACACTTACATACCCTCATACAGACACTTACATACCCTCATACACAGACACTTACATACCCTCATACACAGACACTTACATAACCTCATACACAGACACTTACATACCCTCATACACAGACACATACATAGCCTCATACACAGACACATACATACCCTCATACACAGACACATACATACATACATACATACATACATACATACATACATACATACATACATACATACATACATACATACATACATACATACATACATACATACCCTCATACACAGACACTTACATACCCTCATAAACAGACACATATTTACCCTCATAAACAGACACATATTTACCCTCATAAACAGACACATACATACCCTCATACACAGACATACATACCCTCATACACATACACATACATACCCTCATACACAGACATACATATCCTCATAAACAGACACATACATACCCTCATACACAGACACTTACATACCCTCATACACAGACACTTACATACCCTCATACACAGACACTTACATACCCTCATACATAGACACTTACATACCCTCATACACAGACACTTACATACCCTCATACACAGACACTTACATACCCTCATACACAGACACTTACATACCCTCATACATAGACACTTACATACCCTCATACACAGACACTTACATACCCTCATACACAGACACTTACATACCCTCATACACAGACACTTACATACCCTCATACACAGACACTTACATACCCTCATACACAGACACTTACATACCCTCATACACAGACACTTACATACCCTCATACATAGACACTTACATACCCTCATACATAGACACATACATACCCTCATACACAGACACTTACATACCCTCATACACAGACACATACATACCCTCATACACAGACATACATACCCTCATACACAGACACATACATACCTTCATACACAGAAACCTACAAACCGCCTAGCCCTAACCTTGACCCAAACACACACAAAAAAATGCATAAACACCCACAGGAACTACCATCAACACTCCTTTCCCACTTACTTTATCCTCCTGTTCCCTGACACATCCACAATATAGTGCAAGTAGCACTGTAGTTAGGCAGTCAACCTTTTTAATATCCCTCTCTTTCTTTCTCTCTTTTCCTCTGTGATCCTACGCTCTTCTGAGGCAGTGGAGAATGTGGTGAGCTCAGCCCTGCATCGCCCAGCACTGATTCAAGAATGCTGTCCTGACAGACACACACCCAGAGAGACAGAGAGACGGAGAGGGAGTCACACATGCAAATTCCACAGGGGTGGTGGGAGGAGTCTACACACTGGACAGGCCTACAGTAGTGTATAGGCCCTCCTCTTTCCTGATCGCCCTCCTCTTTCCTGATCGCCCTCCACTTCCCTTCTCTTTGCCCGAGTTTCCTGCTGCGATGCAGGACATTGGTTTCCGTTACGATCGTCTCTTCTGTTTTTTCACTGGTATCCACTGAATCAGTCTATTGTTTGCTGGCACTTGGTGCACAAGTCTCTGAGCTAACTCATCCAGACAAACAATCACACACTAAGAAATACTTTACAGAATAATGGCATTCATGTAATAGAATCTACAGACTGTTATAAATGATTCCAGAAGTTACTTTAGAGGACTGTGAAGAACGTTCTGTATGCATTGAATTCCACAAACACACACACACCCTCTGCACAGCAACACATCTGGGACGGTAGAGAGCGACGGAGCTATGTCGGGCACCGCTTCAAAGGTCTCGTCATACCTCTCTAGTCTAGGGACGGAAACAACTCCGTGGTATTGATGCAATGCCCACTTGAGAAACATGACCTCTGGAGCTAGACTGAGACAGGCAACCTCTCCATGCTCTTTACCCCACCCAGAGTGCACTCATCCTCGGCTGGGTTTAGCAGTGACCCCCCCCCCCCCTCCCCTCGGGGAATTGTCTGGATGGATCTCCTGCAGAGAGCTTTACTGATAGTTCAAAGGACATTTCTTCCTCCACTACTTTCTGAGTCTAGGACAGACTCTGTACCCAGAGCTAAATTGTGTGCCAGTAATGTATTCATAACCTTCGGTAATGGAGTATACTGCAACAAGGTGTGTATGTAGTGAGTGAACTAACTCAATTCAGTAGGGGTCCGCTATTCCCTTCATGACCTCGTAGTTAGTATGAATAATTCATGAACTACGTTGAAATGACTTAGCCGAGCCAAAGTCTGCTGCCCTTGGAAAAACCTTTGATAAAATCTTGGTGCCGCAAAACAATATCCTTTTTGCCCCCTGAGAGAGAAAATACCCATTATGCATTTCTGTACAGGATTTACCGCAGTGTTTGAGCTAAAAGGCTCAGCCTTTTCTGTAAAACACTGGCGACACACTGGTGTGGGTTTAAATCTCCATGGAAATGTGGCACCAGAAAAGTAATATTTGAGAGGCTTCAAAGACGATCTGCTTTCTCGGTACCCTAGACAGACAGCATGAATTTCATTCACGTGTTCCACACAATAACATAACATAACTCTCTCTCTCTCTCTCTCTCTCTATCTTCTCTCTCTCCTCTCTCTCTCTCTCTCTCTCTCTCTCTGTGTGTGTGTGTGTTCGTGCCTGTGTGTATAATACTCCAGTCACCACACCCTCCTCCCCAGCCCTGAGTTATGCAGCCTGCCTGGAGGAAACTGACTCACACACTGGAGTTTCAACAGAAGGAAACTAAGAATATCATGACAGAGTGACTAACTAAACCTGCCATGAAACCAGACCGCACCGGTCAGCATGAGTTAACTAACATATAAAACTAATAGATGGTATCAGTAGCCGCAGCACCTGTACACATAGAAATGTCACTCTGTGGAATGAGGGGCTTTTTTACGTTATGCTTGTATGTACTCAAGGAGACACAGCCCATTTGGATTCCTTCTATATCAATTTACTATCGGATAATTCATTGGCTTATAGCCCACTTTTGGGGACATTCTCCACTTTTCAACATCATATTCATTAGGGCCAGGTTTAAAGGGGTTTAAAGGGATAGTTTAGTCTGGGACTTCCCCAGAGTCAGATAAACTCGTGGATACCATTTTTATGTCTCTTAGCAATTGCTAACTAGAATTAGCGCAATGACTGGAAGTCTATGGGAACAGCATGCTAGCTGTTTTAGTAGACTTCCAGTATTTGTGCTAACACTAGTTAGCATTGGCTTGCGAAACTACCTCTAACTTCCTTGATACCGGACGCAGATACATATAAATGGTATCCACAAGTTCCTCTGAGTCTGAGGAAGTATATAAAGGGCCTCATTGCCAGAATCCCAAACTATCCCTTTAAGCAGAGAAGAAAATAGAGTTGATCACATTCTACCCATCTATTACTGTAGTACCTGCTCCTAGTTGGGCCACCTCCTCCAGGTCTTTCTGAGTCTTGGAGGCTGCAATGGCTTCTGGGAGATTCAGGGTGAAGGGAAGGACGTCCCTGAAAAGAGAAGAGAGGGAATGATCCAACTATGTCTATAATGTCCAACAGATATTCAGGAGACTCCGAGAGTGGACTTTCCCAGTCTGTATCTCCTCCTGCTAGCTGGACCTGTGTTCTGTCCTCAGGGTGGGTGATGTCACAGGGTGATAGAAGGGGTTTGTCAAAGCAAACACAACAGCCTGAACACCAGAGCGACCGGAGCAGAGAGATGAGGAAGAGAGTGACATCACTGTGCTGTTACTGTCAACTCAATGCCAACTAACAGAGCCTTGAGGCCTCAGCTGGTGAATCTCTTCACTAGCAATCACAATATGCTGACTAAAACATTCCTTTTACTGTCAAATTGAATATGCAAGTTATTGAGGATATTTTCCCTACTAGGTCCCTTGTTATTAATGAACTTTAACTCGGGCCTGAAATTTTTCCTAGTCACGTCAAGTGAATATGAAAAGCTCCTGCCGCTAATGATAGTAAAGTATATCATTATATTCTGTATTTTTCCCAGATTGAAACTGTGTTGGGCTGTGTTGGGCATTACTGGATATTACTGGAAATTACTGAATATTACTGGGCATTACTGGATATTACTGGATATTACTGGACATTACTGGGCATTACTGGATATAACTGGGTATTACTGGACATTTCTGGACATTACTGGATATTACTGGACATTACTGGACATTACTGGCACAGTGGTACTAAGTTCCTTTCATCTACTTCCCTGGCCACAAAGGTTTTACGTCATTCCACTTATGGGGTATTGTTGTATGTTTACTATAAGTTGGTGTCTTGTCATTATTGGACATTACTGACGTTACAGTTGTTTAATGTTTCGGTTTCTATTACTCAGTTGAAACAAAGTTCTGACGTGTCTTTCGCTCTGAGCTGTCGGTCTGCACAGCTGGCATGAAGCCGGTCTAAAACCAGAAGTGAGAAGAGGGCAGTTGTCACGTTCTGACCCTAGTTCCTTTATTTTGTCTTTGTGTTAGTATGGTCAGGGCGTGAGTTGTGTTTCCCACCTGTGTTTTGTGGGTGAATATCTTCCGTTTCAGTGTTTGCACCATTCGGGACTGTTTCGGTTTTCATTTTGATTCTCCTGTTCTTTTTGTATTTTGTATTCATTCTCATTAAAAGACATTATGGATACGTACCACGCTGCTCATTGGTCTGATCTCTCCTACTCCTCCTCCTCAGAGGAAGAAGAAATCCGTTACAGCAGTTGAGACAAGCTATGTCCTGAGTGCTTACCTCTTACTTAACACATGGTACCCGATAGTAAATCTACAGGTTATGATCTTATGGACAATTTTTTACTTCGCAATGCTGCTCTTCAGACTGCAGCTCCACTGAAATACGTATTTAATTGGTCATTGGAAAAAGGGATGTTTGCAAATGTATGGAAGCATTCTAAACTGTGTCCTATTCCGAAAGACAGTAAGAAACCCATTACTCCTGCCAATTGTCAACCAATTAGTCTACTCCCTTCACTCAATAAGATATTGGAGGGTATTGTGAGTAGACAAGTATGGGAGAAAGAATGATCTGATTACAGCCAATCAGCATGCTTATCGCAAAAACCATTCCACTACCACTGCATTGGTTGACATGACTGACCAGTCATGTTATGGATAATGGCAGGTTTGTGGGTGTAGTATTTTTAGAGTTTAGTGCAGCATTTAATTTAGTGGATCATGAAATAACTTTGACAAAATTAACGCATTATGGTTTTAAGGAGGTAGCATTGAATTGGGTATAGTCATATCTAACTGACAGGAAACAGTCCACCTATATCAATGGTTCATTTCCTTCCCCCCATGCTTGAAACTGTGGAATACCGCAGGGCAGCTGCCTTGGGCCACTTCTTTATTTAATATATACCAACAACCTTATGCCTTATCTGAAACTCAAGCTACTATATTTGCAGATGATACTACAATTTATACAGTAAGACAATCAGTTCAACAGGTACAGCAAGGAGATTTGGAGAATATCATGGAGTGGGTTTGCCGGAACAAACTTGTTTTCAACACCAAAGAAAACCAAAGTTATGTTTGTTCCACTAGGAAAAAGGAGTACAAACTGAGGAAGTGGCAGAAACCAAACTACTGGGAGTGCAGCTAGACAACTGCTTATCATGGTCATCTCAAATAACTCATCTAAAAAAAAAATATTAAAACAGCAAGCATGATCAGAAGGACCAGGAAAGATTATTTTCTTTTTTTGTGTTTTTTGTTGTTGTTGAATTTTACCCCTTTTTCTCCCCAATTTCGTGGTATCCAATTTTTTAGTAGCTACTATCTTGTCTCATCGCTACAACTCCCGTACGGGGGAGATGAAGGTTGAAGGTCATGCGTCCTCCGATACACAACCCAACCAAGCAGCATTGCTTCTTAACACAGCGCGCATCCAACTCGGAAGCCAGCCGCACCAATGCGTCGGAGGAAACACCGTGCACCTGGCAATCTTGGTTAGAACGCACTGCGCCCGGCCCGCCACAGGAGTTGCTGGTGCGCGATGAGACAAGCCTTCCCTAACCCGGACAATGCTAGGCCAATTGTGCGTCGCCCCACGGACCTCCCGGTCGCGGCCGGTTACGACAGAGCCTGGGCGCGAACCCAGAGTCTCTGGTAGTACAGCGCCGTTAACCACTGCGCCACCCGGGAGGCCCCTCAGGAAAGATTCTTAAGCAAACAACACAAGCATTAATTGAGAGTCAGGTGAACTACTGTTATGTGGTCTGGGGAAATGCATTAGCAAGTGAAATTAGGAGGCTGCAGATTGCACAGAACAAAGCAGCAAGGATTGTTTTAATAACTTCTTAGGGCTAGGGGGCAGTATTCGGAAAATTGGATGAATGATGTGCCCAAAGTAAACAACTTTTGTTGCGTGTGAATGAGGCGAGCATGAATGAGGTGCGCGCTCTTCGTTATTTATCTTCCCTATTGAACATACTATTCTCAATCTGAAATGTCATTGTTTATTTAGATATTAGAATACCTGAGGATTAATTAGAAACATCGATTGACTTGTTTGGACAAACTTTACCGATACATTTTTGGATTCATTTGTATGCATGTTGAATGAGTGGATTACTGAATGAAGCGAGCCAACTAAACGGACAATTTTGGGATATAACTTTATCGAACAATTGTTGTGTAGCTGGGACCCTTGGGATTGCAAACAGAGGAAGATCTTCAAAGGTAAGTGATTTATTTTGTGATTTTTGTGACGCCTGTACTGGTTTGGAAAAGTATTTTGATGTGGGGCGCTGTCCTCCGATAATCACATGGAATGCTTTCGCCGTAAAGCCTTTTTGAAATCTCACAATGTGGTTGGATTAACAAGAAGTTAAGCTTTTAAACGATGTAAGACACTTCATCGGATGTTGTCGTGGTGGGACGCTAGCGGGACACCTAGCCCAAAGACGTGTTTTAAGGTGGAGATATGGTTCTTCTGTTGCAGTCATGCGCAATGCTCTTGGTTGGTCATCAATCAACAAGATAATTGAAAAAAACATGTTTATTTTATTTCATAATATACACCATTTAAAATGGCCAAACTCTATTCACAACGGTATTCAGTTGGTAAGAGACAGACATTCAGTAAATACTAGAAATAGATTGTCCATCATCTATGTGTTATCCAGACAGAAAAGAGAAATAGGCAAAATAACATTTTGATTTAGAGCAATAAAGAAATTTAATAATTTAACTGAGCAAACCAGAGAAACCTTTCTATATATAAATGTTAACAATACTTTAAAACCATTTAAATATAATGCATAGGAAAGTTGTGCTGGACTACGGTACAGGAAGAATCAATATATATTTTTAGACTGAGTATTTATTGGGTCAATATGTTAGTGTATTATGTCTGTTTGTTATATGTGAAAATGTGTTCGTATTATAAATTGTATTTTAATGTTTAAGGACTCTTCAAAGATTCGTCCAAAAGAGGACTAAAAGCTCCAAATAAATAAAAATGTAAAAAAATCAAATACTATTATTTCCACCATCCATTTCCATGCAGTTGCTGTAGCTCTCACTGCAGTGGAATGGCAACAGAGGGAGGAATGACGGAGGGACGGAGGGAGTGGGGGACGGAGGGAGTGGGGATAGGGTGCGACGGAGGGAGTGGGGATAGGGTGCGACGGAGGGAGAGGGGATAGGGTGGGACGGAGGGAGAGGGGATAGGGTGCGACGGAGGGAGAGGGGGATGGAGGGAGAGGGGGACGGAGGGAGTGGGGGACGGAGGGAGTGGGGATAGGGTGCGACGGAGGGAGTGGGGATAGGGTGCGACGGAGGGAGAGGGGATAGGGTGCGACGGAGGGAGTGGGGATAGGGTGCGACGGAGGGAGAGGGGATAGGGTGCGACGGAGGGAGTGGGGATAGGGTGCGACGGAGGGAGTGGAGATAGGGTGCGACGGAGGGAGAGGGGATAGGGTGCGACGGAGGGAGTGGGGATAGGGTGCGACGGAGGGAGTGGGGATAGGGTGCGACGGAGGGAGAGGGGATAGGGTGGGACGGAGGGAGAGGGGATAGG
>NC_034174.2:70192695-70230195 GCF_002021735.2 Oncorhynchus kisutch | reverse complement strand
ACTGACAGTAAACACACACACACCCGCACACAATCTCTCTATCTCCCACAGATACAATAAACACGTTAGTTAACAGGGCTAAAAGTCTCCTAATCTAATCCTTATCAAGGGAAGCGTAAACATCTGGAAGATAGCTAGCTATGCTAACACAATTTGCATCCCAACATGACACCCTATTCCCTATGTAGTGCACTACTTTTGACCAGAGTCCTTTTCCCACTACATAGGGAATAGGGTGCCATTTGGGATGCAAGCCAAGGAGAGGGACAAAGAGGAAGGAGGAAGTGACTCAGGCCAACAATGTTTGATGGATAAACCTCCATCTTATCTGACAGGCATAGTGAAGATAAATCTGCCCCCGCATTGGACTACAATGACATCAAAACTGAATATGTTGTTGCTTGTCAAACTATATTTCTAGGGTTTGACACCATGGGTCCATATCAATAGTCTTAAGAGGCTTTCTCTCCTTGTCTCAATTCCTCGTTTCAGGACAAGTAGGCTTTTAAGGTGTTTCTCTCACTAGTTTGTGTTTCTACATTAGTGAATATGAAGGTAAGGAAACAAGGAAAGAAGAGAAGCCTGTAGGTTCTTACCAACTGTGTTACATAATCTGACCACTAGGTGGAAATATTTCCCACACCACAGACCCCCTAATCGTTTGTTCTGAGTAGAAGTTGCCAATGGTCCCAGATCTAGGATCAGCCTACTGTTTCCCAATCCTATCATGAACGATTGGTGGGGAAAACACACAACTGACCTTAGATCAGCTAATCTATTGCACACCCCCATAGCTGCACAGTCCAGACCACTATAACCACTAACCACTAACCACAGACCACTGGTTCCCCCTGTTACTACACTATAACAGGGACTATGTGGAGCCAGCTCTGTCTCTGTCTCTGGTGGTCTGACATCTTTTAAAATGTTAGTCAGCTAAGACAGAGCTGAGTATAGTTCTAAACTGAAGAGAGACAAACAGAGAGCGAGAGACAAAGAAAGACATAGAATGACAGTGTCTGAAAGAGAGGGAAAAAGAAAGAGGGAGAGAGAGAGACAGAGAAAGAACAAGAGATTGAAAGAAAATTAGACAGGGAGAGAGGGTGAGAGAGACCCCTCTCTCAGAAAATTAGACAGGGAGAGAGGGTGAGAGAGACCCCTCTCTCAGAAAATTAGACAGGGAGAGAGGGTGAGAGAGACCCCTCTCCCAGAAAATTAGACAGGGAGAGAGGGTGAGAGAGACCCCTCTCTCAGAAAATTAGACAGGGAGAGAGGGTGAGAGAGACCCCTCTCTCAGAAAATTAGACAGGGAGAGAGGGTGAGAGAGACCCCTCTCCCAGAAAATTAGACAGGGAGAGAGGGTGAGAGAGACCCCTCTCTCAGAAAATTAGACAGGGAGAGAGGGTGAGAGAGACCCCTCTCCCAGAAAATTAGACAGGGAGAGAGGGTGAGAGAGACCCCTCTCCCAGAAAATTAGACAGGGAGAGAGGGTGAGAGAGACCCCTCTCTCAGAAAATTAGACAGGGAGAGAGGGTGAGAGAGACCCCTCTCCCAGAAAATTAGACAGGGAGAGAGGGTGAGAGAGACCCCTCTCCCAGAAAATTAGACAGGGAGAGAGGGTGAGAGAGACCCCTCTCCCAGAAAATGAGGTCAAATGAACACATTTATTATGAAAGGTCTTCAATGGTCTACTCTGGGCATAGTGCCCTGCTATGGAAGTAAATGGCAGCATAAATACAGGCCCTGTTTCAGCCCAATGACTTTTATAGTGGAACCACTTATATATTTTATTTAGCGAAAACAAAGTCCCTTAGCCAAGCGATTGCTTCCGGTCCTGCTGTGTTGAGGGTGAGTAGGCCTCCACTGAGTTTGTAGATTGGACAGACTTCAGAAATGTGGTGCATGGTTTGCTCCACCCCACAGGCACATGGGGGCTTGCTTTAATGCCTCTGTAGTCATCAAGACCTTTCATGGCTCACATCAACACCATTATCCCAGAAACCCTAGACCCACTCCAATTTGCATACCGCCCAAACAGATCCACAGGTGATGCACTCCACAATGCCCTTTCCCACTTGGACACAACTATGAACATCTATGTGAGAATGCTGTTCATTGACTACAGCTCAGCATTCAACACCAAAGTGCCCTCAAAGCTCATCAATAAGCTTAGGACGCTGGAACTAAACACCTCCCTCTGCAACTGGATCCTGGACTTCCTGACGGGCTGCCCCCTAGGTGGTGAGGGTAGGGAACAACACATCTGCCATGCTGATCCTCAACATGGGGGCCCCTTAAGGGTGTGTACTCAGTCCCCTCCTGTATTCCCTGTTCACTCATGACTGCACGGTCAGGCACGACTCCAACACCATCATTACATTTGCCGAGGACACAACAGTGGTAGGCCTGATCACCGACAACGACGAGACAGCCTATAGGGAGCAGGTCAGAGACCTGGCCGTGTGGTGCTAGGATAACAACCTCTCCCCTCAACTTGATCAAGGCAAAGTAGATGATTGTGGACTACAGGAAATGGAGGACAGAGCACGCCCCCATTCTCATCGAGGGGGCTGTAGTGGAGCAGGTTGAGAGCTTCATGTTCCTTGGCGTCCACATCACCAAAAACTAACATGGTCCAAGCATACCAAGGCAGTCGAGCTCAGGAGACTGAAACGATTTGGCATGGGTCCTCAGATTCTCAAAAGGTTCTACAGCTGCACCATCGAGAGCATCCTGACTGGTTGCACCACTGCCTGGTCTGGCAACTGCTCGGCCTAAGACCGCAAGGCACTACAGAGGGTAGTGCGAACGGCCCAGTACATCACTGGGGCCAAGCTTCCTGCCATCCAGGACCTCTATACCAGGCGGTGTCAGAGGAAGGACCTAAAAATTGCCAAAGGCTCCACCCACCCTAGTCATAGACTGTTCTCTCTGCTACCGCATGGGGCAAGCAGTACCGGAGCTCCAAGTCTAGGTCCAAGAGGCTTCTAAACAGCTTCTACCCCCAAACCATAAGACTCCTGAACATCTAATCAAATGGCTCCCCAGACTATTTGCATTGCATTGCACTATTTTACGCCGCTGGTACTCTCTGTTATTATATCTGCATAGTCACTTTAATAACTCTACCTACATGTACATATTACCTCAACTACCTCGACTAACCAGTGCCCCCGCACATTGACTCTGTACCGGAACGCCCATTTTTATCAATCACATCACATTGGATACAATGCTTTTTCCCTCTCTCACTCGCTCTCTCTTTCCACCTCTCTCTCTCGCAACACAGTCTGTCTCTCTCTCAGGAGGGCTGTGTCCAACAACAATGTCGTCATTAACTCTAGCTCTTTAATGAGTGCAGATTCGGAGGTAAGCGATTCTCTGCATGGGCTGAAGTTAAAGCCATGATGATGGAGTCAATGGGGAACTATGTTGTTTTGACCTACAGAGAGAGCTTTCACTGGGGCTAGGGAGAGTGGAGAGAGGGAGAAAGAGAGAGAGAGAGAGAGAGAGATAGAGAGGATAGAGAGACAGAGGGAGAAAAGAGATAAGAAGAGACAGTACAATCTCACGTCTATCTGTCAGTGTATCCATTCACTCTGTAAGCCTCTGGAACTCTATGCATCACACATCCATAACCTCGTCTCAATCCTCTGTTTACGGTAGACACCTTGTGTAAACGTTATCAACTGAAGCAACAGTATATGGATAAATACACAACAGTTGCAGTATAAGGCATCCTTCTATTACCGGATATATAGCGGATAGCCCACTGCAGTCATGAAGATTGGATAACAGAACGATTATGACATGACGATTGGATAACTCTCAGAGGCAGTTAGTGTGGTCTGACTAAAGAGGGAGAGATGAAGGGAAAGGGTACTGATGGAAGAAACAGCAGCATGAAACTAAGACACAGCGGAACGGACCGTGCTCATTATGTCTCTAGGAATAGACCGTGTTCCTAAAACAACGTCATGAAAGGGTTTAACCGGAGGCTGCATAAAGGGCTGACAACTACTCCGTGTGTGTGTGTGTGTGTGTGTGTCTTTGTATTGTATGGTTGCTGTGTGTGCATTTGTCATGATTCCAACGACTGCAGCAGGCATTGTTCAATCCTCACACTCTCCATCTGTCCTCAACTTGAGCGCTTTTACACTATGTGGCAACATGAGATAAACCTTGGAACCAAAGTAAGCTAACGGATAAACATAAGAGTAAACTTAACTTACCTTAAAGAAGCTTCCTCTCCTGTCCGTATGACAGTCTGGTCTGGGCAGCGTAGCAGACATGCTTAGGTCTGAGGCTGTGAGTCCATCTGAGACCTACACCCTCGGAGAAAAGGGTACGGTTAGGGTACAGTATTTTTTCCCTGGGTTACAAAAATATAAAAATGCAAAATGTACCTTCAGAGGTACACATATGAGCTCACATGGCACTGTCCTGTACCTTTTCGGGTACATGTGTGGATAATCTAGTATAATGGTACCTTTTCGGGTACATGTGCGGATAATCTAGTATAATGGTACCTTTTAGGGTACATGTACAGATAATCTAGTATAATGGTACCTTTTAGGGTACATGTGCGGATAATCTAGTATACTGGTACCTTTTAGGGTACATGTATACGGATAATCTAGTATAATGGTACCTTTTCGGGTACATGTGCAGATAATCTAGTATAATGGTACCTTTTAGGGTACATGTGCGGATAATCTAGTATAATGGTACCTTTTTATACAATCATCGCAGGTATGGCTTAGTGGGGGCGTGGCTTTCAGTTAGTTATTTTTGGCCACCCGTGATTGGAAATGTTGTACCAGTTTAAGTGGTCTGTGGTTATGTTAGTTCAAGTGTGAGCATGTCCGCTGCCAGTTCTGAAGTCTTTAAAAAGGCAACAGAAACACATGCGACAATAAAGAGCTGTAATTAATATTGTAGCATCGTTAACCAAACACTGAGCGACCTTGTCAATAGGTACCTCTTGGCGTACTGGTTAAGGTGTTGGAGTGTATATGGAGTCAAGCACAAACACATACAGTTGGTGATGGGGGCTGATGGAAATTCAGTTTCTGGCCACATTGAGAGAACAGACAGGGAATTGTTGTTGTTGTTCTTCTTATAGGCTCTACCTGTCACGTTCACTGTCTTCAAACTCCCTGTCATAGATGAGCCAAGGCGCAGCGTGCATGTAATTCCAATTTTTTTAATAAACTGAAACCTTCACAAAAACAACAGATAAACAGAAACCGAACATGACGCAACCGTGACGCACACAAACGCACACAAAAAAGAAATAATTACCCACAACATTAAGTGGGAAAAAGGCTGCCTAAGTATGATTCCCAATCAGAGACAACGATAGACAGCTGCCTCTGATTGGGAACCACACTCGGTCAAACTCTAAGGTCAGGGCGTGACAGTACCCCCCCCCCCCCCCCCCCAAAGGTGCGGACACCAGCCGCAAAACCAAACTCTGTAGGAGAGGGTTCGGGTGGGCATCTATCCTCGGTGGTGGCTCCGGTTTGGGACACAGCCCCCGCTCCGCACGCTGATCCCTCCGCTTCTGTGGAACCGGACCGTGGATCATCGCCGGAGGAACCGGACCGTGGATCGTCGCCAGAGGAACCGGACCGTGGATCATCGCCGGAGGAACCGGACCGTGGATCATCGCCGGAGGAACCGGACCGTGGATCATCACCGGAGGAACCGGACCGTGGATCGTCGCCGGAGGAACCGGACCGTGGATCATCGCCGGAGGCTCTGGATTAGGAACCCCCTCTGTCTCTGTCTCTCTGATGTAATACCATCACCAACATCCCCTTGTCTTATCTCGTCCCGTTCTCTCTCTCATCTTTGTACTCTCTCTAACAAGAGTAAGCTTCACTTACCTTAAACAAGCTCCCACTCCTGTCCATATGACAGTCTGGTCTGGGCAGTGTAGATGGCAGCGTAGATGGCAGCGTAGCAGCCATGCTTAGGTCTAGACGTCTGTGTTTAGGTCTAGACGTCTGTGTTTAGGTCTAGACGTCCGTGTTGACGTCGGCTGGAGTCCTATGGGGTCAAACAAACAGACAGCCAGATTAGCTGTGGTGAGACTGGAGATAATTCCATCAATGGCCACAGCAAGTCAACAAATGACAGAGGCTAGTAGGACAGTATCAAACTCCTTCCCTCTCTCTGTCCCTCTAGCTAGCTTCTTTCCCATGTCCTTTCATTTAATCTATTTTCCAGCAATTACAGCCATGGTTCCAACATTGTTATTCCACTCCTTTTTCCCATGGTAAATTAATACAGGCTGTTTGGCCTGTTTCAGTCTTTCAGTGAACCTTGATGTACCCTTGATGTTACAATAACTTTTAATTTCCTCTCCCATAGACCAAACAAGGCAATTCATCAACAATTTTATCTGCGCAGGTTAGCGTTTTGTCATGAATCTTGTTCTGGAGGCAGCTCTGCAGAATGGTCACTAGCTGGCACAGCTATAAAGTCATGAAGTCTGATTTTAAACCTAACCCTAACCTTAACCCTGCACTTAACCATACTGGGTAAAGACATTTGAATTCAATCACTTTTTGACAGCATTCCTTTTGATTTAAACTAAACTTTGTATGTAATTTTGTTTTACCTCAATTATCAAACTATTTGTAAACTGTTATAGCTTAGACAATATTTTACACCATCTGAGGTTTTTGTGTTGTGCCTGCCATCAGTTGTGACACAACATACTCTTTAATACAGGGATGGTGTCATATTTTGGCTGAATAATGTATTAAAATGGGATTCAAATAAAAACCTCACCTTTCAAATAGTACCACAAAGATGGTTGGAGGTCCACACATCAGAGAATGTTGTCTTGAAAGGGAATATCTGTTATTATTATTATACTGTAAAACTTCCATAGGAAACCTTTTGAAATCATAGAAATATAGACAATAGAATAGTATGACCATTTACGTTGACATTTGACAGTGGGTGGACCGGCGGTCATCTTTGTAGTAGTAATTAGTAACTCAGTCATCAAGTTTGCAGAAGACAGAACAGTAGTGGGCTTTATTACCAACAATGACAAGACAGCCTACAGGGAGGAGGTGAGGGCACTCGGAGTGTGGTGTCAGGAAAACAACCTCTCAATCAACGTCAACAAAACAAAGGAGATGATTGTGGACTTCACACCCCTATCCACATCGAAAGGACAGCAGTGGAGAAGGTGGAAAGTTCCTCGGCATAAACATCACAGACAAACTGTTATGGTCCACCCACACAGACAGTGTGGTGAAGAAGACGCAGCAGCGCCTCTTCAACCTCAGGAGGCTGAAGAAATTTGTCTTGTCACCCAAAACCCTGACAAACTTTTACAGATGCACAATCGAGAGCATCCTGTCGGGCTGTATCTAAGCGTGGTACGGCAACTACACCCCCCTCTACTGCAAGGCTCTCCGGGGGCACTCTACCTGCCCTCTATGACGGCTACAGCACCTGATGTCACAGGAAGGTCAAAAAGATCATCAAGGACATCAACCACCCGAGCCACTACCTGTTCACACCGCTACCGTCCAGAAGGCGAGGTCAGTACTGGTGCATCAGAGCTGGGATACTGAAAAACAGCTTCTATCTCAAGGCCATAAGACTGCTAAACAGCAATCACTAACTCAGAAAGGCTGCTGCCGACTTTGAGACCCAATCACTGGCCATGTTAATAATCATTAGTCACTTTATACAATGCCACTTTAAATAATGCCACTTTAAATAATGCCACTTTAATAATGTTTACATATCTTACATTCTCGTTCGGCCATCGCTCATCCTTATGCTTATATGTACATATTCTCATTCACCCCTTTAGATTTGTGTGTATTAGGTTGTTGTTGGGGAATTGTTAGTTTACTTATTAGATATTACTGCACTGTCGGAACTAGAAGCACAAGCATTTCGCTACACTCGTATATACATCTGCTAACCATGTGTATGTGACAAATAACATTTGATTTGAATTAGAAGTTCAAATGTCAATTCAATTTCAATTTCAATGGTGTACTGGCTAAACTGCAGTGGTCTGAAGTGGTCTGAAGGGATAGGTCCATTCTATGAAATATATTTCTATGATTGAAATGACATCAATGACCATGACACCCATAATCTACTGAAACTTTCTGAGCACTTCCACAATGGGCAAATACAGTGCCTTGCGAAAGTATTCGGCCCCCTTGAACTTTGCGACCTTTTGCCACATTTCAGGCTTCAAACATAAAGATATAAAACTGTATTTTTTTGTGAAGAATCAACAACAAGTGGGACACAATCATGTAGTGGAACGACATTTATTGGATATTTCAAACTTTTTTAACAAATCAAAAACTGAAAAATTGGGCGTGCAAAATTATTCAGCCCCTTTACTTTCAGTGCAGCAAACTCTCTCCAGAAGTTCAGTGAGGATCTCTGAATGATCCAATGTTGACCTAAATGACTAATGATGATAAATACAATCCACCTGTGTGTAATCAAGTCTCCGTATAAATGCACCTGCACTGTGATAGTCTCAGAGGTCCGTTAAAAGCGCAGAGAGCATCATGAAGAACAAGGAACACACCAGGCAGGTCCGAGATACTGTTGTGAAGAAGTTTAAAGCTTTAAACATCCCAAGGAGCACTGTGCAAGCGATAATATTGAAATGGAAGGAGTATCAGACCACTGCAAATCTACCAAGACCTGGCCGTCCCTCTAAACTTTCAGCTCATACAAGGAGAAGACTGATCAGAGATGCAGCCAAGAGGCCCATGATCACTCTGGATGAACTGCAGAGATCTACAGCTGAGGTGGGAGACTCTGTCCATAGGACAACAATCAGTCGTATATTGCACAAATCTGGCCTTTATGGAAGAGTGGCAAGAAGAAAGCCATTTCTTAAAGATATCCATAAAAAGTGTTGTTTAAAGTTTGCCACAAGCCACCTGGGAGACACACCAAACATGTGGAAGAAGGTGCTCTGGTCAGATGAAACCAAAATTGAACTTTTTGGCAACAATGCAAAATGTTATGTTTGGCGTAAAAGCAACACAGCTCATCACCCTGAACACAACATCCCCACTGTCAAACATGGTGGTGGCAGCATCATGGTTTGGGCCTGCTTTTCTTCAGCAGGGACAGGGAAGGTGGTTAAAATTGATGGGAAGATGGATGGAGCCAAATACAGGACCATTCTGGAAGAAAACATGATGGAGTCTGCAAAAGACCTGAGACTGGGATGGAGATTTGTCTTCCAACAAGACAATGATCCAAAACATAAATCAAAATCTACAATGGAATGGTTCAAAAATAAACATATCCAGGTGTTAGAATGGCCAAGTCAAAGTCCAGACCTGAATCCAATCGAGAATCTGTGGAAAGAACTGAAAACTGCTGTTCACAAATGCTCTCCATCCAACCTCACTGAGCTCGAGCTGTTTTGCAAGGAGGAATGGGAAAAAATTTCAGTCTCTCGATGTGCAAAACTGATAGAGACATACCCCAAGCGACTTACAGCTGTAATAGCAGCAAAAGGTAGCGCTACAAAGTATTAACTTAAGGGGGCTGAATAATTTTGCACGCCCAATTTTTCCGTTTTTGATTAGTTAAAAAAGTTTGAAATATCCAATAAATGTCGTTCCACTTCATGATTGTGTCCCACTTGTTGTTGATTCTTCACAAAAAAATACAGTTTTATATCTTTATGTTTGAAGCCTGAAAAGTGGCAAAAGGTCGCAAAGTTTAAGGGGGCCGAATACTTTCGCAAGGCACTGTATTTATGGAAGGTTTCGTTCAAATCAAAAGGGGTGCTGTCAAAAAGTGATTGAATTCAAATGGATGTACCCCACTGCCAACCCTAATGCATAACCTTCATCTAAAATTACAACCAAAAAGTGATTGAATTCAAATGGATGTACCCCACTGCCAACCCTAATGCATAACCTTCATCTAAAATTACAACCAAAAAGCTCATTTTAGAATTTTTACAATACAGCCAATTTTGACATTGCAGCTGTCCCATCTAGTGGAAATAACCCAGTTCTGCCTCCAGGATAAAATTCTTCCCAATAAATGTTAACCTGCGTTATCCCAAAGCATGCTCACACCTAGGGCTGCAAGACATTACTCTTCTGTGTGTGTGTGTGTGTGTGCGTGTGTTTGTTTATTTTGGAGAATGAAAGTGTGTTTGTGTACGCACAAAATGTGTATGCATAGTGGAGGGGTGTTATTGGAGGCTGTAGATGAAAGGGGACAGTTGTGCACCCCTCTCTCTCCTCTCTCCCCCGATCTCTCTCCATTCTACGCTGAAGCCTTTAGCAGGACCCCTGCCTTCTCTCCTCTCTCTTCTCTCTCTCTTCTCTCTCTCTCTCTCTCTCTCTCTCTCTCTCTCTCTCTCTCTCTCTCTCTCTTCTCTCTCTGGCAGCAGTTCAGTGAGATGTTCTATTCACTTTCATCTCCAACAGGAAGGAAGTGATCCCCCAGAAAAGAGAATAAAAGAAACAGAGGAGAGGAATGGAACGGCCTAGTTTCCTGTCAGATAACACAGTACTGGCAGGAGTCTCTGTGGTAAGACATTCTCAGCTGGAGTTCAGCAGATTTAATTGGGAACTTATTCATCAGTTCTGCACGGTGTTGTGTGCAGGGTAATGGAGGCTTTTAAGTGTGTCACCATCGTTCAACATTTCACTGCATTCTCCCATTCCAAACAGAAACCATGTCTTCTATTTGTTCTCGAATGAGCCTCCCATACTAAAGTACAGAGATTATCGTTACCATTATGAAAGACTGTAAAGAAACCTGACCGTGGACCTGAAGTGAAAGACGTTTTCAGTCCATCCCTATCCCCAGCTGGTCCGCCTGTCTGTGGCTGGAAGCCTGTCGTTGTACAGGCCTGCTGTTTCCTGACTGGCTCACAGAGACATGGGGTTATCTTCAGTTCTGCATGGCTGTTTTATTTAGGCTTGGGAACACAGTGATAACGGAGGAACACATGTTCCTTCACCCAGCCAGGTCATTGTCAAGGGACTTTCTCAGGAAATGACTCTATAAATCCAACCATGGTGTGTTGTAAAAACCCAACTGAGAAAACGTTGTAACTGTAAGTTCCACCTGGTGTCTTGTCAGCAGAAAAGGTATTGGGAACAAAGTCTTCTGACCTCAATGGGACTACCTGGTTTAATAAATGTACAATAAAAATATAGCCTGTCTTTAAAAAAGGGGGAAGTCTGGTTTGATATGAGAGCCGTCGACTAGCAGAAGAGGAAACAAAACATTGACTAAGTACCTGCTGCAGAGGACATTTCCTGGACAGCAGTCCTTACTGTTCTGACTGTGTCTCTAACAAATGACTGCACCACATATCCCCGTTCCCTGTTCTAGGAACAGTCTGATTTTTATGAAGATTCTAGTTCCTATAGCAACTCTCATATCCTCTGATGTGTGTTCCTATAGTCTAATAACTCAAAAGTACTGCTGTCTGTAGGCTACTATGTACGCATACCTCTCATTAAAATGCATGGAATCTAACTATCTGGGGTGAACACTCTGTCACAAACCATAACATGAGACACACAGTGCATGCTGGGTATTTGGATTAATAGGAAGACAGCCCCGGAGCCGTGCGGAGTACAGTGGCAGTTCAGCTCAGGCAGAATGAACTGTGGAAATGTCATTATGTTCACTCCACTGGCTCAGCTTGGTAGAAACTAGACGAGAGTGTAGACAAACAAGACCATGGAGTTGGGGGAAAAATCAATACAGTAGATTATCACAATATTATTTTGACTATATTATATCGATTCTATGACTCTAAGAACCGATTCTCTAAAAAAAGGTAGTTAACATTAGCTAGCACTAGTCGGCTGTACCAGCACCACAAGTATTTCTCCTCCTATAGCTTGGTCACAATAAAAAAAATGTTAAAGGCGAGCCAACATGTTTTCAGCACGTTTATTTCCATGACTAATCAGAACTCGTTTTTTTCACGGCTCTCTCTTGTCCCTCTATAGCAGACATATAGTGTCACGGCTCTCTCTTGTCCCTCTATAGCAGACATATAGTGTCACGGCTCTCTCTTGTCCCTCTATAGCAGACATATAGTGTCACGGCTCTCTCTTGTCCCTCTATAGCAGACATATAGTGTCACGGCTCTCTCTTGTCCCTCTATAGCAGACATATAGTGTCACGGCTCTCTCTTGTCCCTCTATAGCAGACATATAGTGTCACGGCTCTCTCTTGTCCCTCTATAGCAGACATATAGTGTCACGGCTCTCTCTTGTCCCTCTATAGCAGACATATAGTGTAGTGCGTAATATGTTTGGACCAACGGATCGCAATATCGACCCACAATACATATAGAACCGTGATACATTACGATACATATAGAATCACAATACATATCTTATCGGCATCTAAGCATCGTGATAATATCTCATGGTGAGGTCCCTGGCAACACCCAGCTCTGGAAGAGAAAACCTCACCACATCAGACGTGTTAATAACAGAGATACTTTCTGGAGCACAGTAATAACAGAGACAATCCAGGTGATGGAAACAATGAGACTATTGCCTCTGCTGTATCCAACGGCAACAATGTTGACATGCAGTTCAGAGGGAGCATTTCAAAGTGATGCATGTTTATAATCATAATCATCAGAGAGGATATCACACAAATCAGAGAAATGTTGTTATTGGCCGTGTCTGTGAGTGTGAGTGTGAGTGTGTGTGTGTGTGTGTGTGTGTGTGTGTGTGTGTGTGTGTGTGTGTGTGTGTGTGTGTGAGTGTGAGTGTGAGTGTGAGTGTGAGTGTGCGTGAGCGTGAGTGTGAGTGTGAGTGTGTGTGTGTGTGTGTGTATGTGTGAGAGTGTGGGTGTGCCTCAGCTGCAGACTAACAAAGACCCATCTGAGTGAGTTTCTCCACACAGGAACACAGACAGGCCCCTGGCACTGCAATCCAGCAACACAGAGACACACTGTTCCACAGACAGGACAAATCTCTCTCTCTCTATCTGTGTGTGTGTGTCTGTGGCTGTTTGTGTGCGTTTGTGGGTGCGCATCTGTGTAAGTAACCTTTCATTAATTGAGGGTTGAGAATGTAGAAGTGAACAACTAGAGAAGCACTCCCTTCTACATACCCTGTTCCTCATACAAAACTGTCATTTTCATAGAGGTTTAAAGACTAGCTAGTAGCCCAAGCAGTCATTATTATGACATGTTATCTGTGTGTGTGTGTGTGTGTGTGTGTGTGTGTGTGTGTGTGTGTGTGTGTGTGTGTGTGTGTGTGTGTGTGTGTGTGTGTGTGTGTGTGGCAGGCCATGGTTTACATTATCACAAAGGATTGGCATGACACAACGTCTGCCAACATCTGCCAGCTCCTACACTAATTTAAAGAAAATTGCCATCCTCTATCATATCAGACCTATGGGGAAACAACTTGTTGTTTATTAGAGAGCCAACCCAGGCAGCTTAATGCACAAAGTATTTCATATTGGGTGCGTAACAACAGCAAGCAGCACATAGCAGCAATACCAAGCAGAAAGTAACTCAACAGAAACAGACAGAAACAATAGTCCATAACACAACACATTTAACCCTTCAGTTAAGGTCTAGACACAATCTGTTGTCACTCTCAAGACACTTCTGTGGTTTAGGGGGTCCTTTTGAAGCCTCAACTTTATAAAGCACACGCACGCACGCACGCACGCACGCACGCACGCACGCACACACACACACACACACACACACACACACACACACACACACACACACACACACACACACACACACACACACACACACACACACACACACACACACACACACACACACACACACACACACAGTACTGCTGAAAACTGCTTGTGTCCTTACCGAGTAGCCCATCGTACTGCCTGAGTGAAATCCTGCGTGAAACGACACCACTTGTGCAGTGGTCCTGCTGTAATAACAGATAAAGAGGGGTAGCAGGCAGCTGGATAAACACACAGACAGCAACCATGGAACACTGACAGAAAATAGCTCCCATGTGGGGGGTGGGGTCCTGATATTGCTCAGACCATAGGCAACATAGTGGAGGGAGTGTGTGTGTGACAGTGTGTATGTGTGTTTGAGAGAGAGGGGAGAGAGACAGAGATCAACAGATTATAAGAGTGAGTTTATCTACATAAGGCATGCTTCTCTGCAGCTTGAAGAGGATTCCTCAGCTGCAGAGGTACTGTTACAGTAGTTTAATCAGAGCTGATCTCATAGCATAGCAGAGACTGACATGAAGAACTATCCGGACCATCCTGTCTGTGTATGGCACGATAGCTTTTCTGTTCTGTATGTGGGTCAGTGTCTGGTTCAGGAGGAGTTGTTGCAGGACCACATGAACCAAGTGACCCATAGCCTGGTCCCAGATCTGTACAGACTCTTTAGTGTTACAATGTCCATAGGTCGACAAGACAGCTCAAACAGATCTGGGATCAGGCTAAGTGACCCATATGCTTGGTGCTGAAACATTAGCGTGCAATTAAAGAGAGGTCTGGGAAATGTCAGAGCTGTCTGAGACATACAGTGAAGATAACCTTTCCCCTTCTTCTCCTCCTATTTTAATTCATCCTCTGCCACTCAGACCAAGAACCTTCAAGGCCTAACTTAGTCACAGACAATAAATTCCCCCTCTGTCTCCCCTCTGTCCACCCAGATGATAAAGCACTGAAGTGCAACGGCCTCTTGTTGCTGTGAGAGCAAGAGAGAGAAATATCAACAAAGAGAGGCGGAACAGGGCAGATCCAGAGAGAGAAGCAACATCAGAGGTAGTGTTCATCAGGCTACACCGTAGAAAAATGTTTTGCAACGGAAAACTAAAATATGTGTTCTGATTGGAAAAATTCAGGTTGTACCTCCCAATTTCACAACATGTTCTCCCTACTGAACATGACCCAGGAGTAATACTGGATATGGTGAGAGACCTGGAGGCAACAGAGCAGAACGAGGTTCACACTAGAGTCACAGGTTCCTAGTGGATGCCCTATAAGTCCCCTCTGTTGGTTATGTAACATAACTAACTGTGGTCCCAAGAAAAAGCTTAAGGCCCTACATGGCTTGAAAGTTCAAACCTTACGAACTATGAAGACTTCGCCTGATAGAAACCAGCACGAACCACCTAAAACACCAACCATCCGTTGGGGAGGAAGGGAAAGATGAAACACAGACACTGAAGCTAAACAACAGATACTGTAGCTACAGAGCAGTCCGTTGCTTTGTAATGGAGAGAGAACAAAGAAAGGAGAGACAAAGACGAAAAGAAAGAGATACTCGGGGAGGTTCCATAAACGACCCAGACAATCTACCTAGAAGAACGGTGACTTTGGCCTGAAGAGGACGGAAGAAGAACCTGGCACTATTTAAAGGAAGTTGAGTAATTGCATTAAATAAAAGCACTTCGGTCTTCCAAGGAAACAAACACGTGTCGTTAAGCGCCAGACGTCTTCACTCTGTTCTACCGGCCAACTTTCTGCTCGAAGGAGACACGCGCAGTGGGTTTAGACGACCGCCGAAACACGCGTTGAGTTACGCGAAACGACAGCGGAGACGTTCGCTAGCTAAGATCCCTTTTTTCCTTTAGATCATAATGAATCACATTATATGGACGGATCCTAGATTATATGGACAGATCCTAGATCAGCGTTCCTACTCTGAGATGCTTTGTAGACCCATATTACTCTCAGAGGGATTATGTAGTGACTGAGCATAGGAGCTTATAAAAGAGCCATGAACTAGTGTTGTCATGATACCAGTATCTCCGTACGACGATAGCAGATTTTCCTTGGCAAAAAAAAGGAAACGTGTGCTATAGCCTGGAAAAGAAACAAATATGACTCTGGGTGACAACATACAGCTGTTTGGTTCCAACATGAGGACGGTTTTCCTCAGGAAATGTACTCTGCTTCATGTTTTGTTTCCTTTGCGTCCTTACTCCCTAGTATCGCGACATTGGTATCATAGAAGCACCACAATAAACATTGCAAAGCAGTACATAGCCCACCAAGTAGGCATGTTGCTCGTTATAGTCGTAGCTGTACACAGTGACTAGAAGGATAAACGTTGTAATTCCAATGGCCAGCATTAACAGAGGTCTCTAGAGAAACACATGGAGAGAATACAAGCTCAAAATAAACACAGCCACCTCAACTTAAATCTGTTGTTACAGCAAGCACCAGGCACCACCACCACCGCCCTATCAAAACGTACTTTCCACTCTGTGATTTCTGCTCTATGGTCAACACCAAGTGGAAAAGTTGGGAGTTGTTTTAGCACATTCTGAATTGAGTCACATAACTCAAAGCACTGGGCCACTCCCAACTAAATGAGAACCAGAAATAAGGGTGAAGACCGAGGATGTAGTTCTCCACTTAAAATAAGTATGTGTAATGTCTCTCTCTCTTCAGATGTCTTAGCCACTGGGAAGCAGATATTAGGAGACCAGGAAGGATGGGGCAGAGAAAGAGAGATGGGGGGAGGGAGAGGAAAGAGAGATGGATAAAGACAAAAGGAGGGCGCAAGACCAAGAAACCAAGAGGGATGTTGGTTAGTTATGGCGACTCCACACAAACCCTTCCACTAGGCCTCAAACTGAACGCACCAGCACTCTGTGGTGTTGAAAGGAAACCAAAGTAGGCCATAATATATAGTAGTATGTAGGGAGAGTAGTTCAGGGTCTGCTGAGCGCTCCAATAATCTCTCTGTCTGGCATATTCTGAATTCCAATGACTTTAGTTCAGCTTGAAAATGAAAACTCCAGTTTTGGGACATCTGTAGGGTTAAAGTTGATGATGTCGTTATGAATTTGCTTACGTGCCATTGTACTTATGCTCACTGTGTAGCTGAATATTGAGGCCTCGGTCTGTGTCTAGCTCTCTGCCAAAACCCGCAGCCCCGCGTCAGTGAGAAAAGGGACTGAGGGTGATAGCGAGACGCAGAGAGACAGCGTCTGTTTTTCTCTGAAACAAGGGCAGATTTGCATGCCGCTGAGACAGGTTCTCAGAAACCGTGTGTTAAGAATGACCTGTTCTTTTAGCTGCACGTGCGGGGTTTAACATGGGAGAAGGTGTGATCTCAGGTTCATTTTTCCTCTTGCCAGGCCGTCATTGTAAACAAGAATGTGTTCTTAATTGACTTGCCTGGTTAAATAAATGTTAAATAAATTAAAAGGTATAACGTTATGTAGGCCACAGTGAGAGTTAATATGAATTTAAAACTGGCAGGGTAGTAAATCCTATATATACAGTTACAGAATCATTTCCTCAAGCCATACTAGGAAAACCTGTGGTATTGAAGATGTTTGAACCTAGACAGAAAGTGTGTGTGTGTGTGTGTGTGTGTGTGTGTGTGTGTGTGTGTGTGTGTGTGTGTGTGTGTGTGTGTGTGTGTGTGTGTGTTTCTATGCCGTGCAGGAGTAAAGCCACCGGTACAGTCTGATCCTGTGAAAGCGTTCAGTGGGATATGTCTTTGGGGAACAAAAGGGCGCAATCCTCACGGCTGTAACTTGAGTGCCTGCTTCCTGATGACATCACCCACTACAAAACCATGGGTATTCCAATGTCACCTCAGAAGGCAGAGAAATGTGTCTAGACAGCATTTGCAACCTCTGACTTAGCCAATGCTCTAGTTCAGGGGTTCTCAAACTGAGGTCCAGGGATAGATATATATATATATATATATATATATATATATATATATATATATATATATATATAGTAGGGCTGTCTCAGAATAAAATAATTATTGGATGGATGTAAAAACAGACTTTGTTTACTTGCTGTTTGAGGCGCAGAGTTTATATAGCCCTTATATACTGTATATTAGGGCTGACCCCATTTAGTCGTCTGGTCGATTGTTTGGTTGATAGGCTGTTGGTCGACCGAGAGTTGTGAGTTAAGACAATTAGAAATACTATCAGATCCCCAAATGGGCACATTTATAAGCCTAATTTTGTGCGCAGGCCAGGTAGCCTAGGCCTACTTCTATATGCGTAATCAGGTGCACGTCCTTACTCAATACTGACAAGAGTGTTCCAAACAAAAGACAATTAATAAATTGACAACTCGTAAATGGAATGAAATTAACCCCCCCAAAATTCTCACAAGTGTAGCCTAGGTTGTGTGCTCTGCAAACAGCGTGTCCACTCCAACAATGACAACGGTAAGACAGTAATAATGATATATTGAATGCATTAACAGAAATGACCGTAACCAAACACATTGTAGATGAGATATTATGTTAATTCATTGTAAATGTACTACTGGTGATACTGGTGTGCCACCCCCACGGCCTCCACAATGGATTAGTCCACACAGACAGGTATAAATCAGACAGGTGTCTTGTGTACCATACATTTTTTTGTATATATTTGCCAACTCCTCGACTAAAAGAATCTTGGTCGACCAACAGGCTATCGACCAAACAATCAACCAGTTGAAAAAATATAGATAGATTTTTATTTTTAACCATTTATTTTTTACTAAATTAATATAGTTTTATTATACCTACAGAACATGTTGGGTTCAAATTTGATCAATCTTTCTTTCTTTCCTATCCTGTATTTCCTACATTTTTCCATCAATATGCAAATAGCCTTTACACCTGCCTGTCTTACTCTGCACCAGTGATAGTCACTGGGAAGCTTGAGAGCTGCATGTGGCTTTCAGGAACTTCGTTGGCGGCTCGCAAAAATACAATTGATTTCGTAAGGGGCCCAGCGGCTCATCATATTTGAGGGCCCTTCGTATACTACTGACCCTGTTTGGGTCAGGGCGCTAGAGGTTTACGTAGCAGGTATGCATAGGCTTTTAAGAGCCTGTATACATCCTAGACATGCAGCTTTCAGACTGTATACCTACATGTGTAACTACTCTGTCACACATCGAGGTCCTGGTGCACAAAACAACAAACACCTGTTGGACCAACAGACTTAAGTCTCAGTCTCAGGGTAGTTTATACAGTAGAAAACAAAGACTCCTGGCTACTCAAATAACCTTCCATGCTCCCCTCCAAAGGAAAAATAAAAACCTGGAGCGAGATACAGACAGTATCTGGCTTAACTTACAGTGAGGACATGGTCTGGGCCTGGCTATGGGAAACAAGGGACTACTACCATAGTAACATAATCAAGCCATGGTAAAAAACATGTGGTCCATTTATTTTTTTAAAAATCCTATCTGCTGATTCACATCCTCGTAACAGTGTAACTACCCACCGGCCGCCAAAATCTCTCCCCCTTGAACTTTAACCAGGAAAAAGATCCAAAAATGATTATTGACAAACATCTGGTAACAATTTCTGGCCAATGGGGTTGCAGGAGATGCAGTCGATTGTGGTATGCTTTCTCTATGTTCAGGTCTAGACAGGTCTGTGCCAATGTGTCCTCCAATGTTTTCCATGCGCTCTTCTTGGATGGGAAGATGGAAAGTTGAATGGACAGCTATGGGAAGAAAGCCCTCTATCGCTTCATAGAGTAGCAGGGGGGGGGGGGGTAGAGAGAGAGAGAGAGAGAGAGAGAGAGAGAGTGCGCACACTGCCTCCAAGCCTTTACTTGAGGATAAGATGTGATATGTGTGATATATGATGATATGTTTGTATAGGGGCAAGTACTGCATATCTGAACACATCAAACTGAACCAGGTCAGGTCAAACGCGGTCAGAGTAGCTACACCTCTGAACATGACCATAGCAGGCTAATAAATGGTCTGAAATCCCCCTTTGATGTCAGTTCCAGACATATCCCTGCTTCTTTTGAATTGTTCCAAATCTCTTGGCCAAACAAGTAGCATACCCCTGAATGACTAAAGTTGGCTAAGTGTACTGTACTCAGAAGTGGAGTTAAGTCTATAGATAAGACCAAGTCAAATACAGCACATTGGACAGGAGGAATTCTTATCTGTGCCTGGAGAAATTGGTGCAAGTGTTATTCCTCTTAGACTGGAAAAGCATTAGAATAAGAGATGTGTTGCTGCTTGATGTGAACAAATGAATTAATCTGAATTAACCTTCACTTTGGACTTTCCAAGTAAGTCTGACTTGATACTACATACAGGCCCCTCATAGAGACTCATATCCAGACTTGCGTATCACTGAGTGGAAAGGTTATGTCTATGTGGACATTCCTTTGTCAGCTATGAGTTACACCCTCGTCATTTTAACACTATTTAAAGCGGCAATCAGAAGTCGAAATAATAACAAAGGAGATCCATGCCCCTGTTTTGTTAAAAAGCTGAGGGATGGTGCTGGAGAAATGCAATCACTCTCAAATGTATAGACTTAGCTATGGATGCAAGGACTGACCATTCATGTTCATGTTTTAACCATGTTTTTAGGCTGTATCGTTTTTGTTTACTTGTACTTTGTTTACAAACATTGGCGTAAAACAAGCGTATATTTGGGGTTCTGATGTGGTATGACAGCTCATGAGGCATTTACAAGGTAAATTCTTCAAGTATCAATGGGTACATATCAGTAATTGAAGTCCAAAATTGGATGTAGCAGCAGCTGATTGCACCTTTAACGTGCATTATTTTGTTAGCATTTATTCAACCAGAAAGATCAAGTCGCCGATAAACTATATATTTTTAAGTAAACTAAAATCTGTATTCATGACAATATCAAAATAATAAGTAATCATACGTTTACAGTTCATACCTCAATTGGCCATAACGACAATATTGTTAAAACTGCATTAGTAAGCAACCAATATTTGTAAACACTTACGGATAAAGACGGCGTAAAGTGCTTACCTAAAGACAAAGTCCAGTCTCCTTGTGGCAGAAGCCACACAATTTCAAGTGGTCTATGCCTGGTGCAACGCGAACTCATCAAGTTTGACTTTTGTTTCATATAGTTTTGCATCGTATTGTATAGTTTCATTCTTTTGAAGTTTCATTCTTAGCAAAACGTCTCCATTGCACTGAACTCCAGTACAGTTCACATCGCTCAGGCTCAACCCTCTCCCGGTAAAAACACTGCAGCGCGAGTGCAAGACTCGAGCGAGTGCTAACCTCTAGATCACATGACCAGTTCTGGAACGTCTTCATGCGCTGATGGGGATGTTGGACGACTATTTCACAGACCGACTTTTTATTCTTCATGTACTGTAGGCCTATAAACATACACTTATTCCACAGTTGTTTAGATTGATTCATTTGTCAATATAGTGGGAGATTAGAACATCTGCAGGACATTGGTGTAAGATGCTAAAACAAACACCCCCAAAGACTTTCAATCAAAAGTAGCCTACTGTGCCAAATACATGACAATCACTACAATTTATAACTCAGCTACCCTATGTCCATAAACCTTATTCAACCTTTGTCCACGTGAATTCCTTCCTTTGGTCTTCTCATCCTGCTGACTTTCCAATGGACACTTGTCAGGTGTAAAAGAGGTCTTCTGACCTCAATGGGTCTTTCCTGGATAAATAAAGCTTAAATAACAAATACATAATCACAATAATAACAATCTAGAAACTATTATACTGTATGTAAATCTGTTTATTGCAAGAAGGCCCCTGGGAGCAAAATATGACTGAATCCCTCCTAAACACAGAGTACTACGAGAGGCGACATTAACCAGAGGCCCTCAGGAAAGAAAATGAGGATTTACAAACAATTCCAAAGACATGACTGTAAAATGACATTGGTTCTTGTTGAAACCAATTAGGGAAGTAGGCCTACATTCTAAATACTGTATTTTTTTGTAAAATAAATATGCTCGTCATAAGTTATTTAAACATTGTTTATAATAGCCTATATTCCCTTTTGATATGACCAGTATAATAACAGAATCAAAACAGTGCCTTTTGATCACGAAATACCTTAATTCAAATGTACACATGGAAATAATCCAGACTTATTATGAAGAGACATGCAGACCAACAGAAAATTCCTCTTCCATTCACTTAAAAGTGCCCAAACTGTTTTCTATGTGGCAAAATCAATAATCTTATTGTGTTACTGCCCCTAATTGAAAATGTACAAATACTTACACAACACACTGAGTCTGAGGACCATTCATGTGGCTACAAAGCATCAAAAAGATAGCGGACTGGTCCTTTAATCTGGTAACCATGGCAATCCTCATTAAAGTAAGCCATAGTCCGCATTAGCACATCTCCACTTTTGGTTTGAACACATGCTGTGGATACAAAGCACTGATACAAAGTGACAATACTGTTGTTGACAATATATGTTACTGTTTTGGCTCAAATACATTAACACATCCACAATTGTTGTTGGTTTGAGGCCTTAACTGAATACCTGAACCTGTACTCACAAAATGTTTCAGAGTACGGGTGCTGATCTAGGATCAGGTGGGTCTGTTAGCTCATAATGAATAGGATTACTTGGACAGCCTGGGACCTGATCCTAGATTAGCACTTCTACTCTGAGACTCTGTGAATACGGGGCCTGGGATATTACAAGAGTTTAAGAAGCACTGTTTTGAGAATACATGTGTTGTGCGAGTGCAAAAGGTTTGCTTGCTAGAAACTGTAGAAATTGACACCGGTTATTCCTAAGAGATATCAAATCTAATTCAATGACTCCCAAATGAAACTTACTTGAATGCCCTCTGGTGGCTAAACCAGTCTAGTTAATGTGCCATGTCCTGCATCTGCCAAACTGTTCATTTTTACAATATTCAAATGCTGCAATATATACTATATTTGAAATAAGAACTATACAAAACTTATAAATGATAAAGTTCTATAATTCTTAAATATAAACAACAGTCAGGTTTCCAGTATTTTGATGATATAATTGGTACACAGAATCTCAATAACATAGAAAGAAGAACATAAAGCATTCCATTTACAACTGGATCCACATGATTTTCTGATACCGATAGAGCAGACATGATCCGTGAATAAATCAATCCATAAATAAATAAATCATGATTATGTCTGCTCATGAACAAGATTTCCATATTCCTCCCCCACCCCCACCCACAAACACACACAAAAACATACTTGCACGCATGCGTGGTGCAGACACACACACACAGACAACACAAACACACATACACACACACACTTCAATCCAGCTTTAGCTCGACAGTGTACTTTCTTACATCACCTACTATTCTAAAAAAATACGTCTTTTCCTTGTTGTACTCGAACTGGGTAGAACATATTCTACTACTGCGTAGAAGGTATTCTGCTATTGTACAAGATTCTATAGCCTAAAAGGGTCCTAAAGTGCAGTAGTTACAGTTACATACAACTAGATGCTGTACAACAGAAACATATTATATAGTGTATCTCTGTTCAATAAAGTGACGGTGCTGGATTTCAACTCCAGGGATATGCCTTATTTACAATCATTTTGGGATAAATTAGGAAAAATATACAGTACCAGTCAAAAGTTTGGACACAACCTACTCAATCAAGGGTGTTTCTTGATTTTCACTATTTTCTACACTGTAGAATAATAGTGAAGATATCAAAACTATCAGATAACACATATGGAATCATGTGGCAACCAAAAAAGTGATAAACAAATCAAAATATATTTTTGATTCTTCAAAGTAGCCACCCTTTGCCTTGATGACGGCTTTGCACCAGCTTGGTATTCTCTCAACCAGCTCCATGAGGAATGCTTTTCCAACAGTCTTGAAGGAGTACCCACATATGCTGAGCACTTGTTGGCTGCTTTTCCTTCACTCTGCGGGCCAACTCATCCCAAACCATTTCAATTGGATTGAGGTCGGGTGATTGTGGAGTCCAGGTCATCTGATGCAGCACTCCATCACACTCCTTCTTGGTCAAATAGCCCTTACACAGCCTGAAGGTGGGTTTTCGGTCATTGTCCTGTTGAAAAACAAATTATAGTCCCACCAAGTGTAAACCAGATGGGATGACGTATCGCTGCAGAATGTTGTGGTAGCAATGCTGGTTAAGTGTGCCTTGAATTCTAAATAAATCACAGACAGTGTCACCAGCAAAGCACCCCCTCACCTCCTCCTCCATGCTTCACGGTGGGAACCACACATGCAGAAATCATCCGTTCACCTATTCTGCGTCTCACAAAGACACGGCAGTTGGAACCAAAAATCTCAAATTTGGACTCATCAGACCAAATGACAGATTTCCACCGGTCTGATGTCCATTGCTTGTGATTGTTGGCCCAAGCAAGTCTCTTCTTCTTGTTGATGTCCTTAAGTAGTTGTTTCTTTGCAGCAATTTGACCATGAAGGCCTGATTCATGCAGTCTTTGAACAGTTTATGTTGACACGTGTCTGTTACTTGAGCTCTGTGAAGCATTTATTTGGGCTGCAATTTCTGAGGCTGGTAACTCTAATGAACTTATCCTCTGCAGCAGAGGAAACTCTGGGTCTTCCTTTCCTGTTGCGGTCCTCTTGAGAGCCAGTTTCATCATAGCGCTTGACAGTTTTTGCGACTTTACTTGAAGAAACTTTCAAAGTTCTAGAAATTTTCCGGATTGACTGACCTTTGTCTTAAAGTCATGATGGACTGTTGTTTCTCTTTGCTTATTTGAGCTGTTCTTGCCATAATATGGACTTGGTCTTTTACCAAATAAGGCTATCTTCTGTATACCACTCCTACCTTGTCACAACACAATTGATTGGCTCAAACACATTAGGAAGGAAAGAAATTCCACAAATTAACTTTTAACAAGGCACACCTGTTAACTGTAATGCATTCCAGTTGACTACTTCATGAAGCTGGTTGAGAGAATGCCAAGACTGTGCAAAGCTGTCATTAAGGCAAAGGGTAGCTATTTGAAGTATCTCAAATATAAAAGATATTTTGATTTGTTTAACACTTTTTTTGGTTACAAAATGATTCCATATGTGCTTTTTCATAGTTATGATGTCTTCACTTTTATTCTACAATGTATAAAACAGTCAAAATTAAGAAAAACCCTGGAACGAGCAGCTGTGTGGAAACTTTTGACTGATACTCTATATCCCACATATATTTGGATATATTTGGAGAGAAAATAACAACAACAAAAACTGTACTGTACATAAATATTTCTTACTGCAAATAGAATAGATTAATATGAACTCTCCCTGACAGCACAAAGCTAAAGGAATAGACTCGCGATTAGCATGTCATGCTGTCTTACACTTTGCGAGAAGAAATGGCTGGCATGAGAGCATCACTGTTTGGTCAAGTCACTGCAGTGCACTCAGCTTAAACAAAAATGTCCTCCTCCTCTTCTTTGATTCTTGCCGCTTCACTGAACGGTTGAATAACCGGACCAGTCTAAGTGAGAGCAATATGTCAATAAACTTCTCCATGTCAATATTCTCCTCAAATATTTACAGCCAGCACACATGGAAACCTGTCGCACATCCATCTTAACTTAAAACACCTTAAACAATATGTATAATATTTAAATCCAAACATGTACAAAGAGTAAGAAAATAACACAATCCTATTGGCTATCATTTGCCGTTAGCCAATCATTTTCTCTCAGTCAGTTAGCAGCTTATACATCGACGTCGATGATAATACAGTTTAGTTTATCCAAACCAATGTCTTCAGTTTACCTGGCAACAGAAAGCTGACAGGGAGCAGTCACTACTACTTCCTGTTCGGTTGACCTTTGACCTCATCATTTTCCAATGGGACTTTCTCTTACGTCTTCTCTTCTCCAGCCAAAACCAGACGAACACAAAATCTCCGTTCATCATTTGCTTGTATTGCACCAAAGATAAATTAAACAACTATTATTTCAAGATAAAAATCCACTCGAGGGTGGGGCGAGCAGACAGGGAGCATAGACCTGTGGCAAAGACATCCTCCAGGAGCGAAAAGCAGGAGGAAGAGGAGGAGGAAGAGTACAAGGATCAGAGGATCTCGCGGCACATGGGCAGGTTGACGAAGATGAAGACGTTGAACTCGATGAGGACGGAGAAACAGACGAAGACTGCGTACATGAGGAGACAGGTCAGACCCAGTCGACGGTCCAGAGTCCATTTGTTTAAGTGGACGCCCAGCACCTGAGGACAGAGGAAGAGAGGAGGAGGGAAAGGAGAGATTAGATTTGATTTGGAGTTAACATAGTACTCTACTGTGTGTTTCATAGATAGACCATAGAGAGTGATAGGTTGTTGGAGGTATTCTAGGCAGGTCACAGGTGAAAACATTAGCACAACACACTAGTTTATAGACAGTTGTTTTAAAATAAAGTTGAAGCTAGTATTGGGTTTAGGCTGATCCGAGAACAGCCTGTACTCACTGTGAGGAACACGGAGGCCAAGAGCAGCGCAACAGAGAAGATCAATCCTCTACTGTTCAGAGAGATCTGAAGAGGACCCAGAAACACATGATCAGCTCTAAGCCTGTCTACAATGTTGGGAAATAGTTCAAATAAATAACATGGGTAATAGCAGGAATACTCACAGTTGATCCATAGTCAATGCAGAGGGTCTGTAAAAGCCAGGGCAGGCCAAGGCCCACCAGAATATCAAACACATTGCTGCCAATGGAGTTAGAGATGGCCATGTCTCCCAGACCTAGACAGAAGAGAAAAATCTATCGTAATACATTGGATTATAACACCGTACTTCGTGTGTGCGGTACCGCAGTTCAACAGCTCTGTGTAACCTCATAAAAGACAAGTGTTGTGGAGTTGGTTCTGATGGAGTGGTCTCTGTGTGTCTCTCTCGCTACCTTGGCGTGCCACGATGAGGCTGGCCATGCAGTCTGGAACACTAGTCCCCGCCGCCAGGAACGTGATGCCCATGATGACATCAGGGATGCCAAGCGTGTACCCAATCACAGTCACCTATAGTCAATGACAACATGGCAGTCGTACCATTAGCATTTTTCTGCAAGACAATTACCAGACCTCAACACTATATTCCCGTTTGAGAGGACAGCTGGAGCCAAGGCTAATATGACATTTAGTACAGTGCCTTGCGAAAGTATTCGGCCCCCTTGAACTTTGCGACCTTTTGCCACATTTCAGGCTTCAAACATAAAGATATAAAACTGTATTTTTTTGTGAAGAATCAACAACAAGTGGGACACAATCATGAAGTGGAACGACATTTATTGGATATTTCAAACTTTTTTAACAAATCAAAAACTTATTCAGCCCCCTTAAGTTAATACTTTGTAGCGCTACCTTTTGCTGCGATTACAGCTGTAAGTCGCTTGGGGTATGTCTCTATCAGTTTTGCACATCGAGAGACTGAAATTGTTTCCCATTCCTCCTTGCAAAACAGCTCGAGCTCAGTGAGGTTGGATGGAGAGCATTTGTGAACAGCAGTTTTCAGTTCTTTCCACAGATTCTCGATTGGATTCAGGTCTGGACTGACTTGGCCATTCTAACACCTGGATATGTTTATTTTTGAACCATTCCATTGTAGATTTTGCTTTATGTTTTGGATCATTGTCTTGTTGGAAGACAAATCTCCGTCCCAGTCTCAGGTCTTTTGCAGACTCCATCATGTTTTCTTCCAGAATGGTCCTGTATTTGGCTCCATCCATCTTCCCATCAATTTTAACCATCTTCCCTGTCCCTGCTGAAGAAAAGCAGGCCCAAACCATGATGCTGCCACCACCATGTTTGACAGTGGGGATGGTGTGTTCAGGGTGATGCGCTGTGTTGCTTTTACGCCAAACATAACGTTTTGCATTGTTGCCAAAAAGTTCAATTTTGGTTTCATCTGACCAGAGCACCTTCTTCCACATGTTTGGTGTGTCTCCCAGGTGGCTTGTGGCAAACTTTAAACGACACCTTTTATGGATATCTTTAAGAAATGGCTTTCTTCTTGCCACTCTTCCATAAAGGCCAGATTTGTGCAATCTACGACTGATTGTTGTCCTATGGACAGAGTCTCCCACCTCAGCTGTAGATCTCTGCAGTTCATCCAGAGTGATCATGGGCCTCTTGGCTGCATCTCTGATCAGTCTTCTCCTTGTATGAGCTGAAAGTTTAGAGGGACGGCCAGGTATTGGTAGATTTGCAGTGGTCTGATACTCCTTCCATTTAAATATTATCGCTTGCACAGTGCTCCTTGGGATGTTTAAAGCTCGGGAAATCTTTTTGTATCCAAATCCGGCTTTAAACTTCTTCACAACAGTATCTCGGAACTGCCTGGTCCGTGTTCCTTGTTCTTCATGATGCTCTCTGCGCTTTTAACGGACCTCTGAGACTATCACAGTGCAGGTGCATTTATACGGAGACTTGATTACACACAGGTGGATTGTATTTATCATCATTAGTCATTTAGGTCAACATTGGATCATTCAGAGATCCTCACTGAACTTCTGGAGAGAGTTTGCTGCACTGAAAGTAAAGGGGCTGAATAATTTTGCACGCCCAATTTTTCAGTTTTTGATTTGTTAAAAAAGTTTGAAATATCCAATAAATGTCGTTCCACTTCATGATTGTGTCCCACTTGTTGTTGATTATTCACAAAAAATACAGTTTTATATCTTTATGTTTGAAGCCTGAAATGTGGCAAAAGGTCGCAAAGTTCAAGGGGGCCGAATACTTTCGCAAGGCACTGTAAATGAAGGTCAAATAAGAACTCACCATCCAGACCATAATGTAGGAGAAGCCAGCGATCCACATGGTGGAGGTGACGAAGGAGACCATGAACCATCTCTCCCAGCGTGGCTTGGCACAGTTCGGGATGGTGAAGAAGAGGAGCAGGCACAGAGGCCAGCACAGCAGCCACTTCATCTTGTTACACACACCCGCTGGAGGAGAGGGAGGGAGGGGGACAGAGAGAGAAAGGGAGAGAGAGAGAGACAGAGAGAGAGGGGGAGAGAGAGAGAGAGAGAGAGAGAGAGAGAGAGAGAGAGAGAGACAGAGAGACAGAGAGAGAGAGAGAGAGAGAGAGAGAGAGAGAAAGGGACAGAGAGATCATTTTTAAAATATTTTTTTATAATTGAATTGGGAGAGAGAGAGAACGAGACAGAAACAGAGAGAGAGAGAGAGACAGAAAGAGAAGGGGATTGGAAGAGAGAAAATTAGCGTCAGTGAATTGAAATATGTAAAACATAGAATAAAGAAAATAGACATATAACATGTTCACACACCTGGTGGTCTGTGAGGGACCAGAGGTCCTTCGTTCTCATCCTCTTCCTCTACTCCTCCATCATTCTCATTATTCTCATTATCCTCGTTCTCGTTTTCCGTCTCATTCCCCGACTCCAGATCCCCCTGACCTACGCATCTCCCGTTCAGCCCTGTCTCGGCCCCGCCCATCCTGCCGTTCTCCAGACTCCGCCTCTCCGGAGCCCTGGCGGCTGCAGAGTCTGAGTCTCCGTTGGTGATGTGTTGGTTGACCCTGGTCTCACTGGTGTTGATCACCCTCTGTCTCTGCACACACACACACAATACTGAGTCAATGAGAGAGAGAGATAGTGTATGTGTGTGTGTGTGTGTGTGTGTGTGTGTGTGTGTGTGTGTGTGTGTGTGTGTGTGTGTGTGTGTGTGTGTGTGTGTGTGTGTGTGTGTGTGTGTGTATATATATATATATATATATATATATATATATTACCCTACTCCTACCTCATTGATGACCATGCGTGAAGCCATGGCTAATCGTGTCCTGGGGGAGAAGTGACTGGTGATCATGATCCTCATGCCAGCCTCAGAGAAGGACAGCTGGTGGGGGTAGGCTGACAGTAGCTCATCCACCATCAGCACACTGGGTTTACACTGGAAGTTAGCTATGGGGACAGACACAAAATGGCTACTGTTATCACTAACAGACTGGTGACACAAGAAACTCATACAGACACATGTGTACCTTCCACTGAGTTAAAGGGATTCTTCAGGATTTTGGCAATGATTCACTTTATCGACTTCCCCAGAGTCAGATGAACTGTGTCCAGTATGAAGGATGTTGGAGGTAGTTTCAGGAACCAATGCTACCTAGCTTTAGCGCAATGAGCAAACACTAGTTAGCAACTTCCTTCAAACTGGACGCAGAGACAGAAAAATGGTATCCATGAATTCATCTGACTCTGGGGAAGTAGATAAAGGGCCTGGCCAAAACCCTGAAGCAACTGAAACTGAGATACTACAATAGTTCATTTTTCAGTGGAACCACCACAACTACCAAAATAAATTCAAGGTAAACTGTATTTCTCTGTATTGCACCACAGAAGGTCACAGTTTATTTGGATAGTTCAGATACTCACACCATCAACAAACTATCTGTTGATAAGCAACTGCTTGCTAAGGTTATGGTTAGCTTTAGAATAAGAGTTAGGGTAAAGGGTTAAGATTATGGCTAGGTTTAGAATAAGAGTTAGGGTAAAGGGTTAAGGTTATGGCTAGGTTTAGAATAAGAGTTAGGGTAAATGGTTAAGGTTATGGTTAGGTTTAAAATAAGAGTTAGGGTAAAGGGTTAAGGTTATGGCTAGGTTTAAAATAAGAGTTAGGGTAAAGGGTTAAGGTTATGGCTAGGTTTAAAATAAGAGTTAGGGTAAAGGGTTAAGGTTATGGTTAGGTTTAAAATAAGAGTTAGGGTAAAGGGTTAAGGTTATGGTTAGGTTTAAAATAAGAGTTAGGGTAAAGGGTTAAGGTTATGGCTAGGTTTAGAATAAGAGTTAGGGTAAAGGGTTAAGGTTATGGTTAGGTTTAAAATAAGAGTTAGGGTAAAGGGTTAAGGTGATGGTTAGGTTTAGAATAAGAGTTAGGGTTAAGGTTATGGTTAGGTTTAGAATAAGAGTTAGGGTAAAGGGTTAAGGTGATGGTTAGGTTTAGAATAAGAGTTAGGGTAAAGGGTTAAGGTTATGGTTAGGTTTAAAATAAGAGTTAGGGTAAAGGGTTAAGGTGATGGTTAGGTTTAGAATAAGAGTTAGGGTAAAGGGTTATGGTTAGGTTTAGAATAAGAGTTAGGGTAAAGGGATATGGTTAGGTTTAGAACAAGAGTTAGGGTAAAGGGTTAAGGTGATGGTTAGGTTTAGAATAAGAGTTAGGGTAAAGGGTTAAGGTTATGGTTAGGTTTAGAATAAGAGTTAGGGTAAAGGGTTAAGGTGATGGTTAGGTTTAGAATAAGAGTTAGGGTAAAGGGTTAAGGTTATGGTTAGGTTTAGAATAAGAGTTAGGGTAAAGGGTTAAGGTGATGGTTAGGTTTAGAATAAGAGTTAGGGTAAAGAGTTAAGGTGATGGTTAGGTGTAGAATAAGAGTTAGGATAAAGGGTTAAGGTTAAGGTTAGGATTAGAATAAGAGTTAGGGTAAAGGGTTAAGGTTAGGTGTAGAATAAGAGTCAGGGTAAAGGGTTATGGTTAGGTTTCGAATAAGAGTTAGGGTAAAGGGTTAAGGTGATGGTTAGGTTTAGGTTTAGGTTTAGAATAAGAGTTAGGGTAAAGGGTTAAGGTGATGGTTAGGTTTCGAATAAGAGTTAGGGTAAAGGGTTAAGGTTATGGTTAGGTTTAGAATAAGAGTTAGGGTAAAGGGTTAAGGTGATGGTTAGGTTTAGAATAAGAGTTAGGGTAAAGGGTTAAGGTTATGGTTAGGTTTAAAATAAGAGTTAGGGTAAAGGGTTAAGGTGATGGTTAGGTTTAGAATAAGAGTTAGGGTAAAGGGTTATGGTTAGGTTTAGAATAAGAGTTAGGGTAAAGGGATATGGTTAGGTTTAGAACAAGAGTTAGGGTAAAGGGTTAAGGTGATGGTTAGGTTTAGAATAAGAGTTAGGGTAAAGGGTTAAGGTTATGGTTAGGTTTAGAATAAGAGTTAGGGTAAAGGGTTAAGGTGATGGTTAGGTTTAGAATAAGAGTTAGGGTAAAGGGTTAAGGTTATGGTTAGGTTTAGAATAAGAGTTAGGGTAAAGGGTTAAGGTGATGGTTAGGTTTAGAATAAGAGTTAGGGTAAAGGGTTAAGGTTGTGGTTAGGTTAGGTTTAGAATAAGAGTTAGGGTAAAGGGTTAAGGTTATGGTTAGGTTTAGAATAAGAGTTAGGGTAAAGGGTTATGGTTAGGTTTAGAATAAGAGTTAGGGTAAAGGGTTAAGGTTATGGTTAGGTTTAGAATAAGAGTTAGGGTAAAGGGTTAAGGTTATGGTTAGGTTTAGAATAAGAGTTAGGGTAAAGGGTTAAGGTGATGGTTATGTTTAGAATAAGAGTTAGGGTAAAGGGTTAAGGTGATGTTTAGGTTAGGTTTAGAATAAGAGTTAGGGTAAAGAGTTAAGGTGATGGTTAGGTGTAGAATAAGAGTTAGGATAAAGGGTTAAGGTTAAGGTTAGGATTAGAATAAGAGTTAGGGTAAAGGGTTAAGGTTAGGTGTAGAATAAGAGTCAGGGTAAAGGGTTATGGTTAGGTTTCGAATAAGAGTTAGGGTAAAGGGTTAAGGTGATGGTTACGTTTAGGTTTAGGTTTAGAATAAGAGTTAGGGTAAAGGGTTAAGGTGATGGTTAGGTTTCGAATAAGAGTTAGGGTAAAGGGTTAAGGTTATGGTTAGGTTTAGAATAAGAGTTAGGGTAAAGGGTTAAGGTGATGGTTAGGTTTCGAATAAGAGTTAGGGTTAAAGGGTTATGGTTATGGTTAGGTTTAGAATAAGAGTTAGGGTAAAGGGTTAAGGTGATGTTTAGGTTTAGAATAAGAGTTAGGGTAAAGGGTTAAGGTGATGTTTAGGTTTAGGTTTAGAATAAGAGTTAGGGTAAAGGGTTAAGGTGATGTTTAGGTTTAGAATAAGAGTTAGGGTAAAGGGTTAAGGTGATGGTTAGGTTAGGTTAGGTTAGGTTAGGTTAGGTTAGGTTTAGAATAAGAGTTAGGGTAAAGGGTTAAGGTGATGGTTAGGTTTCGAATAAGAGTTAGGGTAAAGGGTTAAGGTTATGGTTCGGTTTAGAATAAGAGTTAGGGTAAAGGGTTAAGGTGATGGTTAGGTTTCGAATAAGAGTTAGGGTAAAGGGTTAAGGTTATGGTTAGGTTTAGAATAAGAGTTAGGGTAAAGGGTTAAGGTGATGGTTAGGTTAGGTTTAGAATAAGAGTTAGGGTAAAGGGTTAAGGTGATGGTTAGGTGTAGAATAAGAGTTAGGGTAAAGGGTTAAGGTGATGGTTAGGTTTCGAATAAGAGTTAGGGTAAAGGGTTAAGGTGATGGTTAGGTTTCGAATAAGAGTTAGGGTAAAGGGTTAAGGTGATGGTTAGGTTTCGAATAAGAGTTATGGTAAAGGGTTAAGGTTAGTAGATAGTTAGTTGAACAGTTAGTGATAGTCTGTAGATGTACTATCCAAATAAAGTGTCGCCCCACAGAAGCCTGATAACGTGATGTCATATCTGTGTGCCACCAGGGTAGGTACCTTTCTTGAGCAGGACGGCGGTGGCGTCACAGGTAACGTTGTCCTCCAGGTCAGTGCTGCCCGTCAGACCGTTGGCCAGACTCACGGAGCTCTTCTTCCTTCGGTCAAAGTAGCGCCTCGCTCTGCCGTTAAACCTACACACACAAGTGATGAACATTCAGAAAAGAGACCATGAGAATTGAGTAGAAAGTATACAAGAGTTTACAGAAGAAGGCAGACTGTCCTGTGAGTAAACAGTGTAATACACTCGCCTCTGAATGTACAGTATCTTAAATGACTGAATAGCTCTTGGTCCAGATGGGAAGTGTGTGTGTTCGTGGTGTGTGATGATGTGAGTGCCAGATGATGCTCATACTCACTTCATGATTAGAATGTAGAAGAGGTACATCACGTTCAGGACTAGAGACTCCCACCTTGAATCCAATATAGAATACAATGAATCCACCCCCAGCACACATCACACATACAGTTGACACGAGCACAGGAGAATCTATTCAAAATACACTTATCAACTGATTATCAACCAACTGAATATCAAGAGACATTTTTACATACCACGTAACCTCCCCGTCGTAGATAAACTGTGAGGAGAAAGAGAGGGATTGATCATATTTAGGAAAAGGAAATAACACAATCATTTCCAGTAGTGATTATTAAAGCAATGCTATGTCCATCTTGACCACCAGAGGGTAATGCCAACTCCAGAACGTTCCTCCACCACAGAACCAGGACAAATAGACCTGTTACTCAACATCTTATTCATTACAGTCTAACTTAGCCAATGTCAAGTGGAATAATACAGTACTTCTCTTTCTGCAATGACTCGTGTGGATGTATGTGCTGTGTCATCATGCTTCATGCTAAAAGGCTAACATATACCCAGAATTGAAGATTATCCAGTTAGTCATTGGCATTTCATACTACTATTATCCAGACTGTAGAGTCAAAGGCATGTTATCGTTCCAGGTTGGCATTTATTGTCATGAATCTTGCCCTGGAGGCAGCTCTGCAGAGTGGTCACTAACTGGCACAGTCACAAAGTCATAAAATCTGATTTTAAACCTAACCCTAACCACATTGCTAACCTTAATCCCTAACCTTAAATTAAGACCCTCTCATTGTACTGTAAAATAAATTGAACACCCTCCCCCCTCATAGAATTAACTCAAAATAATGTGTACAACCAAAGATAACAATAACTGTAGTGACCGTGTGTTTATAAACCTGGATATCGACTTTGCCACTTAAGCTTTTGTGGCACAATCAATGCCACGTAGGTCTACGAGCCAGAAGGTTGAGGGTTCGCCGACCACCATAGACGAGCTCACTCTCCCTGCTTGATTCATTACACCACGATCAGAGATAGCTGCAGACAATGATCTGCTAAAGGGAAATCAGATTTTCAACATTTTTATGCCATATCTATAATTAAATAAATACAGTTGAAGTCGGAAGTTTACATACACTTAGGTCTTTTTTCCACCACTCCACACATTTCTGGCAAGTCGGTAAAGGACATCTACTTTGTGCATGACACAGGTCATTTTTCCAACAATTGTTTACAGACAGATTATTTCACTTAGAATTCACTGTATCACAATTCCAGTGGGTCAGAAGTTTACTTCTGATAGGCTAATTTACATAATTTGAGTCAATTTCAGGTGTACCTTTTAATGTATTTCAAGGCCTACCTTCAAACTCAGTGCCTCTTTGCTTGACATCATGGGAAATTTAAAAAGAAATCAGCCAAGACCTCAGAAAACAAATTGTAGACCTCCACAAGTCTGGTTCATCCTTGGGAGCAATTTCCAAACGCCTGAAGGTACCACGTTCATCTGAACAAACAATAGTACACAAGTATAAACACCGTGGGAGCACGCAGCTGTCATACCGCTCAGGAAGGAGACGCGTTCTGTCTCCTAGAGATGAATGTAAAAAGTAGCCTTCCACAAGCTTCCCACAATAAGTTCGGGTGAATTTTGGTCCATTCCTCCTGACAAAGCTGGTGTAACTGAGTCAGGTTTGTACACACGCTTTTTCAGTTCTGCCCATTTTGCCACAACTTTGAAAAACAAGTTTTAATGACTCCAACGCAAGTGTATGTGAACTTCCGACTTCAACTGTATATACACAAATATTTTTGAAAGTGAGAGGGATTGCACAATAAGCCGAGGACTTGTTTTCATTATGGTCCCTAATTTGACATAAATACATATACAATGAAATAGATAGAGACGAAAAATGATCAACCTTCAGATTAGTATGAGGGGGGAGTTTAAGTACAATTCTTACAGGCTTGTTTGGCTGCTAGCTTATTGTTTAGATGTTTGGGGCTGCTGGTGAACCATGATGTGCAGGCATCATCAAAGAGACACTGGACTAGCGAACATCTGTACAACCATAGCCTGCCTTACTGGCCTACTGTAACATGTATTCTCCCTGTCCAGATCCCTGCAAACATTTTTATTTATTTCACCTTTATTTAACCAGGTAGGCTAGTTGAGAACAAATTCTCATTTGCAACTGCGACCTGGCCAAGATAAAGCATAGCAGTGTGAACAGACAACACAGAGTTACACATGGAGTAAACAATTAACAAGTCAATAACACAGTAGAAAAAAAGGGGAGTCTATATACATTGTGTGCAAAAGGCATGAGGAGGTAGGCGAATAATTACAATTTTGCAGATTAATAACACTGGAGTGATAAATGATCAGATGGTCATGTACAGGTAGAGATATTGGTGTGCAAAAGAGCAGAAAAGTAAATAAATAAAAACAGTATGGGGATGAGGTAGGTAAAAATGGGTGGGCTATTTACCGATAGACTATGTACAGCTGCAGCGATCGGTTAACTGCTCAGATAGCAGATGTTTGAAGTTGGTGAGGGAGATAAAAGTCTCCAACTTCAGCGATTTTTGCAATTCGTTCCAGTCACAGGCAGCAGAGAACTGGAACGAAAGGCGGCCAAATGAGGTGTTGGCTTTAGGGATGATCAGTGAGATACACCTGCTGGAGCGCGTGCTACGGATGGATGTTGCCATCGTGACCAGTGAACTGAGATAAGGCGGAGCTTTACCTAGCATGGACTTGTAGATGACCTGGAGCCAGTGGGTCTGGCGATGAATATGTAGCGAGGGCCAGCCGACTAGAGCATACAAGTCACAGTGGTGGGTGGTATAAGGTGCTTTAGTGACAAAACGGATGTCACTGTGATAAACTGCATCCAGTTTGCTGAGTAGAGTGTTGGAAGCAATTTTGTAGATGACATCGCCGAAGTCGAGGATCGGTAGGATAGTCAGTTTTACTAGGGTAAGTTTGGCGGCGTGAGTGAAGGAGGCTTTGTTGCGGAATAGAAAGCCGATTCTTGATTTGATTTTCGATTGGAGATGTTTGATATGAGTCTGGAAGGAGAGTTTACAGTCTAGCCAGACACCTAGGTACTTATAGATGTCCACATATTCAAGGTCGGAACCATCCAGGGTGGTGATGCTGGTCGGGCGTGCGGGTGCAGGCAGCGAACGGTTGAAAAGCATGCATTTGGTTTTACTAGCGTTTAAGAGCAGTTGGAGGCCACGGAAGGAGTGTTGTATGGCATTGAAGCTCGTTTGGAGGTTAGATAGCACAGTGTCCAAGGACGGGCCGGAAGTATATAGAATGGTGTCGTCTGCGTAGAGGTGGATCAGGGAATCGCCCGCAGCAAGAGCAACATCATTGATATATACAGAGAAAAGTGTCGGCCCGAGGATTGAACCCTGTGGCACCCCCACTTAGACTGCCAGAGGACCGGACAGCATGCCCTCCGATTTGACACACTGAACTTTGTCTGCAAAGTAATTGGTGAACCAGGCAAGGCAGTCATCCGAAAAACCGAGGCTACTGAGTCTGCCGATAAGAATATGGTGATTGACAGAGTCGAAAGCCTTGGCAAGGTCGATGAAGACGGCTGCACAGTACTGTCTTTTATCGATGGTGGTTATGATATCGTTTAGTACCTTGAGCGTGGCTGAGGTGCACCCGTGACCGGCTCGGAAACCTGATTGCACAGCGGAGAAGGTACGGTGGGATTCAAGATGGTCAGTGACCTGTTTGTTGACTTGGCTTTCGAAGACCTTAGAAGACCATGCCGTGGGTGTCTGTACCTAGGTTTCCATCCAATTGGTGACAGATTTTCATGCAAATATTCTAAAATATTCATAGAAACAATGCGCCATTTCAGTTTCCATTAGG
>NC_034174.2:70180195-70187695 GCF_002021735.2 Oncorhynchus kisutch | reverse complement strand
GAAAGAGAAGAAAAGAGAGAGAGAGAATGAGAGTGAGAGAGAGAAGAAACGAGAGAGAGAACGAGAGGGAGAGAGAGAGAGAAGAAAAATAGAGAAAGAGAGATAGAAAGAGAATGAGAGGGAGAGAAAGGGAGAGAGGGAGAGAGAGGGAAAGAGAATGAGAGAAAGAGCGAGAGAAAGAGCGAGAGAAAGAGCGAGAGAAAGAGAGAGCGGGAGAGAGAAAGATAGAGCGAGAGAGGTAATATATAGACAAAAGCAGAAGTTGAGACTTGTCAACAGAAGCTTCACAGTATATCAGTGTAACACTGTAATAAGATGGAAGTGGCACAGGATCCAATATGTCATTGAGAGGAATACCACAGACTAACCCTTGACCCTGAACTGAACTGCGACCCTAACACACAGAAGGACAAACAGCAACATAAGCACATCTTATCCACATCTTGTTTTTCCTGCATCCCAAATGGCACCCTATTCCCTATATAGTGCACTACCTTTGACCAGGGCCCATAGGTTAGTAAACTACAAATGGAATAGGCTGCCTTTTGGGATGCAGACTCTGTCTTTGTCCATACATACCTCACATATCTTCTCCAGCGAAGGGACAAAGTAATCGTCACAAACCAAGGCCAGGGCAATGAACATATACATGGCCTGAAAGGAAATAGACACAGAGAGGAAAGATAACAGGGGGGGGGGGGGTGTTCATTGAGTAATAATTTCCTATTCTTCTTGACTTTTGTATCTATTCTCACTGCATTTCTATCTGAACATTCAGTAATATTGCGTAACATTCTGTAAATGTAAACTCTCCTGAACCGCCCTGAGTAAATATGTTAGAGACACATGGATGGAAACCACCATCTGAATTTCATAAGAACACACTGTAGATGATGTGTCAGTGATATTGGACTAAACATGGCTTTATACATGCTGATGGCTAGCCAACAACCTAACTGCAAATCCCACCAAATCATAATATCCAAATCTGGTTTACTATAATACAAAAATCACTGGTACACTAATATCCTTCAAAACAAAAAGACACGGAATTAGTTTACCCACACAGCCACACAGAGACAGACAGAGGGAGACAGAGAGAGAGACAGAGGGAGACAGAGGGAGACAGAGAGAGACAGAGGGAGACAGAGAGAGACAGAGGGAGACAGAGGGAGACAGAGAGAGACAGAGGGAGACAGAGGGAGACAGAGGGAGACAGAGAGAGACAGAGGGAGACAGAGAGAGACAGAGGGAGACAGAGAGAGACAGAGGGAGACAGAGGGAGACAGAGAGCGCGGGAGGGAAAGAGAAAGAGAAAGAGAGAGAAAGAGAGAGAGAGAGAGAGAGAGAGAGAGAGAGAGAGAGAGAGGGAGAGAGAGAGAGAGAGAGAGAGAGAGAGAGAGAGAGGGAGAGGGAGAGAGAGAAGGAGAGCGAGAGAGAGAGAGGGAGAGAGAGAGAGAGGGGAGAGGGAGAGGGAGAGGGAGAGAGAGAGGGAGAGAGAGAGAGAGGGGGAGAGAGAAAGACGAGAGAGAGAGAGAGAGAGATCACAGCTGCAAGATTTGTGACCTGTTGCCACGAGAAAAGGGCAACCAGTGAAGAACAAACACCATTGTAAATACAACCCATATTTATGCTTATTTATTTTATCTTGTGTCCTTTAGCCATTTGTACATTGTTAGAACACTGTATATATATATAATATGACATTTGTAATGTCTTTACTGTTTTGAAACTTCTGTATGTGTAATGTTTACTGTTCATTTTTGTTGTTTTTCACTTTATATATTCACTTTGTATGTTGTCTACCTCACTTGCTTTGGCAATGTTAACACATGTTTCCCATGCCAATAAAGCCCTTGAATTGAATTGAATTGAGAGAGAGAGAGAGAGAGAGAGAGAGAGAGAGAGAGAGAGGTAATACAGGAGAGAGGGAAAGAGAGCAAAAGAGAGAGAAACAGACAGGCAGAGAGAGAGGGAGAAACAGACAGGCAGAGAGAGGAAGAGATCATAGACACCGCACCGTGGTTGTATAGAAACACAGGTAAAGTAAACCCTACGTCATAGTGCCATTAGCCTCTGTCTCCATCAATGGGCCTGACTAGGTAGGAGGGGTGGGATGGATTCATGAATTTGGTGAATCAGGGGTCTGAGGTAAAGTACAATCCCTGCTAGAGATTTGAATCTGGGTGTGGAATCACATGGGGCTGAGAGGTTAGAGACAACAACAGATGGCAGTTAACAGAGTTGGAATACTGTGGCAGTATAGCAGCCGTCTCTCTCTCTATCCAGCTATGAAGTCCCGTTATGACTGGGCAGGGTGTGTTTGTGTGTGTGTGTGTGTGTGTGTGTGTGTGTGTGTGTGTGTGTGTGTGTGTGTGTGTGTGTGTGTGTGTGTGTGTGTGTGTGTGGGTGGGTGTTTTTTTAGACAGCATCGTCTCTGTGTTATCTCTGTTATTAGACACAGCATCGTCTCTGAGTTGTCTCTGTTTTTAGACACAGCATCGTCTCTGTGTTGTCTCTGATTTTAGACACAGCATCATCTCTGTGTTGTCTCTGTTTTTCGACACAGCATCGTCTCTGTGTTGTCACTGTTTTTAGACACAGCATCGTCTCTGAGTTGTCTCTGTTTTTAGACACAGCATCGTCTCTGTGTTGTCTCTGATTTTAGACACAGCATCATCTCTGTGTTGTCTCTGTTTTTCGACACAGCATCGTCTCTGTGTTGTCACTGTTTTTAGACACAGCATCGTCTCTGTGTTGTCTCTGGTTTTAGACACAGCATCGTCTCTGTGTTATCTCTGTTATTAGACACAGCATCGTCTCTGAGTTGTCTCTGTTTTTAGACACAGCATCGTCTCTGTGTTGTCTGTTTTTAGACACAGCATCGTCTCTGTGTTGTCTCTGTTTTTAGACACAGCATCGTCTCTGAGTTGTCTCTGTTTTTAGACACAGCATCGTCTCTGTGTTGTCTCTGGTTTTAGTCACAGCATCATCTCTGTGTTGTCTCTGTTTTTAGACACAGCATCGTCTCAGTGTTGTCTCTGTTTTTAGACACAGCATCGTCTCTCTGTGTTGTCTGTTTTTAGACACAGCATCGTCTCTGTGTTGTCTGTTTTTAGACACAGCAGCCTGTTGCTGTTGCCGGTTGGTTGAGTAAGAGTTTTTGATTGGTTGAGTTGGAGGGAACAAGGGAATTCTAAGAAATGACATGATGTTTTGACAGCGGACTAATCCTCTCATGCTTACATGAGTGAATGGGGTCATCAAGGCATAATAGCAGTTTTGGAGGGAGAGAGATACAGTGCCGTCAGAAAGTATTCATACCCACTGACGTATTACACATTTTGTTGTGCTACAGCAAAACATTTGAATCTTCACCCATCTACACAGTTCATTTTTTGTTGTTGAAATTTTGCAAATGTATTGAAAATGAAATACAGAAATATCTCATTTACATAAGTATTCACACCCCTGAATCAATACATGTTAGAATCACCGTTGGCAGCCATTACAGCTGTGAGTCTTTCTGGGTAAGTCTCTAAGAGCTTCCCATACCTGGATTGTACAATATTTTTTTTACATTATTCTTCAAGCTCTGTCAAGTTGGTTGTTGATCATTGCTAGACAGCCATTTTCAAGTCTTGTCATAGATTTTCAAGACAATTTAAGTCATAACTGTAACTAGGCCACTAGTTCCAGTTTTGTCGCATTGGCAAGCAGCTCCAGTGTATATTTGGCCTTGTGTTTTTGTTTATTGTCCTACTGAAAGGTGAATTTGTCTCCCAATGACTGTTGGAAAGCAGACTGAACCAGGTTTTCTTATAGGATTGTGCCTATACTTAGCTCTATTTCGTTTCTTTTTATTCAAAAGAAACTCCCAGATGACAAGCATACCAACTGTTTGAAAGTCACCATGGGCCTCATGGTGAAATCCCTGAGCGGTTTCCTTCCTCTCCAGCGGCTGAGTTAGGAAGGACGTCTGTATCTTTGTAGTGACTGGGTGTATTGATACACCATCCAAAGTGTCATTAATAACGTCACCATGCGCAAAGGGATATTCAATGTCTGCTTACTTGTATTTTTTTTTTTACCCATCTACCAACAGGTGCCCTTCTTTGCGAGGCATTGGAAAAAGTCCCTGATCTTTGGTGTTGAATCTGTGTCTAAAATTCACTGTTCGACTGAGGGACCTTACAGGTAACTAACTGTATGCCACTAGGCACACTGGCTGAATCGCCGTTGTTTCCACGTCATTTAAATGAAATGACGTTGAACCAACGTGGAGGCCCATCAAACAAACGGAAATGGTACGTGCTCTATTCCCCTCATACTTATTCCTCTCCTTCCCTACATCTACCCACCCTCTGTATCGCCTATGCCCTCTATCTTCGCCATCTCCACATCCCTGCTCCCTCTGTAGTCTACACCTCAGTTTAGCCCTCTATCTTCACCATCTCCACATCCCTGCTCCCTCTGTAGTCTACACCTCAGTTTAGCCCTCTATCTTCACCACCTCCACATCCCTGCTCCCTCTGTAGTCTACACCTCAGTTTAGCCCTCTATCTTCGCCATCTCCACATCCCTGCTCCCTCTGTAGTCTACACCTCAGTTTAGCCCTCTGTCTTCACCATCTCCACATCCCTGCTCCCTCTGTAGTCTACACCTCAGTTTAGCCCTCTATCTTCACCACCTCCACATCCCTGCTCCTCAGAGGGCTAAACTGAGGTGTAGACTACAGAGGGAGCAGGAATGTGGAGGTGGTGAAGATAGAGGGCTAAACTGAGGTGTAGACTACAATCTTCACCACCTCCACATCCCTGCTCCCTCTGTAGTCTACACCTCAGATTAGCCCTCTGCCCAACACAGCTCCACACATCCTGCCTGCTCACCCTACCTTTAAAACCCAGCCTACAGAAATGCCCAGCCTTCCGCTTCATCCTCCCACCACACACACGGGCCTCACACACAATTACAAACATACACGTTCCCCAACTCTACCTACTCAACTAGCACCGGCCTCCATCCAGAACTAGTCCACTATATTAAATGGAAGTTCTCCTCTCTCACTCTGCTCAGAGTCTACACCTAAATCTGGTTGTAATTGGGTGTGTATTTCCAACCGGCAATAAATAAAATGCCGGCTGTGCTGACAGGACCCCAGCTAGAGTGGGGAGCACGCGCACACACACACACACACACACACACACACACACACACACACACACACACACACACACACACACACACACACACACACACACACACACATAGTTGGCAGGCCTCATTCGGTACCAGATGCTGTGTTCTGTTCTGTTCTGTTCCTCCAAGCGGGATAGTTTGGACTCGGGGGCCATTTGTTTAGCCTTGGACGGCGGCCCGCTAACAATTATCCCATGGTTCGCACTATGCACAAACACCCAGCCAGCCGAGAAATACAGAGGACGGACTGAGAAGTTGTTAGTTTTCCACTGTGTTGAGTGTGTGATTTCTTTTTTAACGGGAACTTAAAATAGTTTACTGAGGTGTTGAGAATGTGAAAGGTTGATTAAAGACACACACAGAGACATGGGAAAGGGAATACCTAGTGGGAAAGGGGACACCTAGTGGAAACGGGGACACCTAGTGGGAAAGGGCATACCTAGTGGAAACGGGGATACCTAGTGGGAAAGGGGATACCTAGTGGAAACGGGGATACCTAGTGGGAAAGGGGATACCTAGTGGAAACGGGGATACCTAGTGCAAAAGGGGATACCTAGTGGGAAAGGGGATACCTAGTGGAAACGGGGACACCTAGTGGGAAAGAGCATACCTAGTGGAAACGGGGATACCTAGTGGGAAAGGGGATACCTAGTGGAAACGGGGATACCTAGTGGGAAAGGGCATACCTAGTGGAAACGGGGATACCTAGTGGGAAAGGGGATACCTAGTGGAAACGGGGATACCTAGTGGGAAAGGGCATACCTAGTGGAAACGGAGATACCTAGTGGGAAAGGGGATACCTAGTGGAAACGGGGATACCTAGTGGGAAAGGGGATACCTAGTGGAAACGGGGATACCTAGTGGGAAAGGGGATACCTAGTGGAAACGGGGATACCTAGTGGGAAAGGGCATACCTAGTGGAAACGGGGATACCTAGTGCAAAAGGGGATACCTAGTGGGAAAGGGGATACCTAGTGGAAACGGGGACACCTAGTGGGAAAGGGCATACCTAGTGGGAAAGGGCATACCTAGTGGGAAAGGGGATACCTAGTGCAAAAGGGGATACCTAGTGGGAAAGGGCACACCTAGTGGGAAAGGGCATACCTAGTGGAAACGGGGATACCTAGTGCAAAAGGGGATACCTAGTGGGAAAGGGGATACCTAGTGGAAACGGGGACACCTAGTGGGAAAGGGCATACCTAGTGGGAAAGGGGATACCTAGTGGAAACGGGGATACCTAGTGCAAAAGGGGATACCTAGTGGGAAAGGGGATACCTAGTGGAAACGGGGACACCTAGTGGGAAAGGGCATACCTAGTGGGAAAGGGCATACCTAGTGGGAAAGGGGATACCTAGTGGAAACGGGGACACCTAGTGGGAAAGGGCATACCTAGTGGAAACGGGGACACCTAGTGGGAAAGGGCATACCTAGTGGAAACGGGGACAACTAGTGGGAAAGGGCATACCTAGTGAAAACGGGGACACCTAGTGGGAAAGGGCATACCTAGTGGAAACGGGGATACCTAGTGGGAAAGGGGATACCTAGTGGAAACGGGGACACCTAGTGGGAAAGGGCATACCTAGTGGAAACGGGGATACCTAGTGGGAAAGGGCATACCTAGTGGGAAAGGGCATACCTAGTGGGAAAGGGGATACCTAGTGGAAACGGGGACACCTAGTGGGAAAGGGCATACCTAGTGGAAACGGGGATACCTAGTGGGAAAGGGGATACCTAGTGGAAACGGGGACACCTAGTGGGAAAGGGCATACCTAGTGGAAACGGGGATACCTAGTGGGAAAGGGGATACCTAGTGGAAACGTGGATACCTAGTGGAAACGGGGATACCTAGTGGGAAAGGGGATACCTAGTGGAAACGGGGATACCTAGTGGGAAAGGGCATACCTAGTGGAAACGGGGATACCTAGTGGGAAAGGGGATACCTAGTGGAAACGGGGATACCTAGTGGGAAAGGGGATACCTAGTGGAAATGGGGATACCTAGTGGGAAAGGGGATACCTAGTGGAAACGGGGATACCTAGTGGGAAAGGGCATACCTAGTGGAAACGGGGATACCTAGTGCAAAAGGGGATACCTAGTGGGAAAGGGGATACCTAGTGGAAACGGGGACACCTAGTGGGAAGGGCATACCTAGTGGAAACGGGGACACCTAGTGGGAAAGGGAATACCTAGTGGGAAAGGGGATACCTAGTGGAAACGGGGATACCTAGTGGGAAAGGGCATACCTAGTGGAAACGGGGATACCTAGTGCAAAAGGGGATACCTAGTGGGAAAGGGGATACC